>NC_056731.1:1420606302-1420626302 GCF_019279795.1 Protopterus annectens
TTTATTTATATATTTGTTTACTGGGGTAAGTTTGTTTGTTTATTTGGAAAAACTAGGAAACGCTGTATAAACTCACCAAACACTCCGAAGCCCAAGTCTCAATTCCACTAAGAATATAAAGTCCAACTCGATATGAATGGAAAATTACAAATTTATTTTTAAGCCGTTAAAACCATACGCTTTTCGTCGGCTAACAGTCCGACTTCTTCAGAAAGAACAAACAAGCAAACAGTGCCTCCCCTTCATTGAGAACATTTAAACAGTTCACTAATTGAGAATAGCAAGTCACATGATTGAACCTCATCTGAATTAAAGTCCCAGCACTAAAAAAGCACTGGGGGAACAATGAACAACTAAATGCTCATGTAATAATAATACAATACCAAGATGTTAAAACCATACTACATGCAAAACAGATTGCCAGATAAAACAGTGTGTGCATACACACTTGACAAATCTAGGACATGTAAATGAATAAAAGTTTTGATTTTAAACATAAAAATTGAATATTTAAAAAAAAAAAAAATTTAAACCATAAAAGTCAGACAGCTGTGTAAACCTCCACTGCCAAGTTTGGAAATTGAAAGATTTGAATGACAGAACTCACTGCCTGTTGTTAAAATGGCCCACGGGGCCAGATAGTCTCACACCAGAAAGGTGGGAAAAAAACTTCTCCTTTGGGAATCTGAAGTAAGACAACTGTATCCATAAGCTGTAAGAAATAATACTGTTACTGTTTCACCAGACGTATGCATATCCTAACTTGAAACTATTATCCTGTGGCAATAACAAGTTGTCAATGTAGCTAATGCACATTGCATTGTAACTCTTCTTGATACTACTACCCCGGTGTAAGTATAAATAACAAACTCAGGGGGTGTAGTTGGTCACTGCCAACCTCCACTCTATTCCATTCTATTGAACCCGCTTCCGAGAAACTAATGCCCCCGAACCCTCTCCACTGTCGCCAGACTAACTAGATGACACTGAATAGTGTCTACTACAAGAACATAGTCCGGTAAGAAGTGGACCAAACTGGCAACACTGTACAATACTTGGAGCCAGTACCTACTGCCCTTGTGTATTCCCTTACTGATTCCTGTAAACCCGCCTAAGTATGTGATCTGGGCTTTTATGTTAGCCGTGTATTGGAAACTGGAATCCTACTGCTAAATAAAAGTAAAAATATAACAACTCAGGTGACATAATCAGGTAAAGGCTCAAATGATGTTCATAACTTAAAATAATAATAAAGGGTGACTATTAATAACAAGAAATATGAAAGACATGTAAAAACCCCTCCAGTGTGGAATGATTTTGCTACAGATCATCTCTTGAGCCTCTAACTTCAGTAAGCAAGCCAGGTTCAAAGAACCATTTAGGCCAAGCACATGACATGCATCCAGCCTTAATTACCACCACAGTTCCCTACTTTCTAAATACAAGGGAGTGTGGCCTCCCCTTGGGTTGGAACTAACCTGGTCGAGAACACTAAATGTGAAACTGTGGCCTAAGTTTTCTATGACATGTTTGGTTAGAGCATTCTCCATTTTGCCTTTTCTGATGGCATACAGATGTTCATATATACGATCTTGTAATCTTCTGTCTGTCTTGCCTACATAGAAAGCGGGACAGCAGACACACTGGGCTAAGTACACTACCTGTGTACTATTACAATTGAATTTGCCTGCCAAGTGGAAGACTACCTCATTGATGGAAAACCTTGACCCTGTTTTTATGTATCCACAGTATCGGCACATGGAGCATTTGTACATGCCCGATCTGTTACTGTGAATCTTTGGTTTTCTTTCTAATATATCCTTGACATTCGAACCTCTCCTATAGACTACCCTGGGGGGGTCCACAAACACCTTACGTGTGGACTCCTCCTGCAGGATCAAGGGCCAGTTCTTCATGACTGTTGTAAAAATGGCTCTGGCATCCATAGTATAAGTTATAATCAAACTTTGGAATGAGTAGGGTGCCTTTTCTATACTCTCTGGTCGTGTTGTCATATTTCCACCCCCCCCCTGAGTAAGGATAGGTTTATAAAAACCTGAGAATCTCTTAGATTGGACCTCTTCCACTAGGTCTGAAACGAGGTCATGTGGGTATCCTCTGCTGATAAAAAGGTTGGCCATGAAATTACATTCCACTAGGAAATCAGGGTCTCTAGATATCATCCGTGCTGCCTGTACAAGTTAGCCTTTGAGAATGGACCTTTTCTGTTTATATGGGTGAGAACTGTCAAAATGAACATAGCTATTAAAAAAGGTGTCTTTTCTGTGTATTTTGGCTACGTAGCTCCTAGAAGTCAAATCCTTCCTTAGATCCACATCCAAGTAGATGATACTGTCCTTAGATGTGCTATGGGTGAATTGTAGAAATTCAGTGGAGGAGCTGAAAAGTTGTACCATAGATCTAACAACATTTTCTCCCCCTCTGGTGATGATAAAAATATCGTCAAGGAACCGAGTGTACATAAGTACAGAGTCCATTGACTGAGCTGTTGTTCATAACAAATTCCCTTTCCCAATAGGCCATTACCATATTGGCCACACTTGCCCCGCAAGGAGAACCCATTGGTACTCCTACTTGTTGAAGATACAATCTATTATTGAAAGAAACGTAATTGTTGGCTAGAATAATATCCAACAATTCACTCACCAATTGGATCTCGGTAGCAGGGGCTAGTTTAAGGGACATCAAGGAAGGGAGCCATTCCAAGGCCACCGAGTGAGGGATGGAAGTATATAAATCCTTTACATTGACAGTTGGAAAATAACTATCCTCACAAAAAGGTGTAGAATTGACCCCGGCTAGAAAAGACCAAGAATCTTTACTAATTTGAGATTCAGTAGCCACATATTTTTTTTAAATGGAATCAACTACTTTGGCAGCAGAGTATGTAATGCTGCCCCTAGCACTTACTAGTGGACGCATGGGGGGATTTAAGAGATTTTTATGAATTTTAGGGGTACCGAAAATTACTGGAACCTTGAATACAGGAAGAGAAATAAAGTTGAATAAATCTATGTCAATGGTTCCATTCAGGAACATATCACTAAAATAAGAAACTACACGGGAATTTCCTATATTAAGCTCACTCCGGGATACCTCGAGGTAACAGTCTGCAGAGAGGATATCCTCCATTCTTCTATTGTAATCTGATTCCTCCATGACCACTAAACCCCCACCCTTGTCAGGTTGCATTACCCTGACTGAAATCAAAACTTTTATTCATTTACATGTCCTAGATTTGTCAAGTGTGTATGCACACATTGTTTTATCAGTGCTTTTTTAGTGCTGAGACTTTAATTCAGATGAGGTTCAATCATGTGACTTGCTACTCTCAATTAGTGAACTGTTTAAATGTACTCAATAAAGGGGAGGCACTGTTTGCTTGTTTGTTCTTTCTGAAGACGTCAGACTGTTAGCCGACGAAAAGCGTATGGTTTTAACGGCTTAAAAATAAATTTGTAATTTTCCATTCACATCGAGTTGGACTTTATATTCTTAGTGGAAGTGAGACTTGGGCTTTGGAGTGTTTGGTGAGTTTATACAGTGTTTGTTTGTTTATTTATATATTAGTTTACTGGGGTACTGCACTGATCAATACTGACCAATTTCAGGTTCAGCCTTGGTAAGATAAGGTTAAAATTAAAAAGTGTGGGGTAGTTTTTATACTAGAAAGAAATATTATGAAAAATTATGGTCTACTGCAGGACCTTGTGCATTTCTGATTAATATGCATTAGGCAACATGGTCTTTGAATATTTTCTACTTGGACATGATTATGCTGTTTTCATTGAGCATGCTTATATAGCAATAACCAATGATGTGGGTGTGGTATATTGAAGATTTACCCACAGTTGGTTTAGTTTAAACAAAGGCAACCGTGGGTAAACCTTCAATAGACCATGGCACGGAGTTGGTTATTGCTATTATACAATGATATTATTTTTTTAAAAATTACTTACTTTACTTAAATAATGTCTTTGTATAATGGTGCCGTTGTGTTTTTCCGCTTTTGCCTTGGTATCCTGGGGCACTGCTGAGGTACTGCATATGCATATGAGACTTGCATTCCCATGCTTTCACATTACACCAGTTCTGTGTGAAGGAAGCAATAGAGAAAGGAATACCTCCATTGCCCCCCCCCCTTTTTTTTTTTTAACTAAAAAAAAAAAAAGACACCTGGAGACTTTTAATGTACAGCAGAGACGAGACAGAGAAAATAAAAGGCTAATCAGGAACGTGTCTTTAATTTTGCATAACGTACCTGATTATCCTTTTATTTTTCGCTGTGCCATCTCTCTTGTTCGTTTGGGACTCCTTTTTTCTGAGCTTATTTAAAAAAAATGAAATAAAATTAAAATTTTTATTGCACATATTAATGGAAAAGAGTCCGGGTGACCGGACTTTTTTCCGCTGGTATATACTCGGATTTACAACAGGTATGTTTGGCTGGGCAGAACAATCAGAGTGCTACTTTTTGAATACTAATAGCCAGTCATTGTATAATAGTGAACATGATATATCCAAATCAGAGAGATGTGGCAAGATTAGACAAAACACCCAACTATTTAACAAAACATGTCATATTTTTGGAGAGGGAGGGAGGGGAGGGGAGGGGAAAGAGAGACACCAACCAAACTCGTCTATTATCTGTTTCACTGCTATTTTGAGTGTAGCTAAAGATTACCTATAGAGTTTACCTATACATTTATTTACAGCTCTGTGTACCTGAAACAGCTTTGAAAGAATCAAAACACTCTTACCTGGTTAGTTAAGTAAAGATAAGCAAAAAAGAAGTTATGTCCTCACTATAACGTTCCATCTGAGTTGTTGCTCTTCATTTGTCTTCAGCCTGTGGGTACTCGGATCCAGCACGGATCCGCCTTTCCAGCATCTGACCTGAGCTCCAAGTTTCTCCCGTACCCATAATGTCCCTGTCTCCCTCCTCCCCTACCCATAATGTCCCTGTCTCCCTCCTCCCTTCAAATCGAGTTTGCTGCCCACCATAGCATCCCAATCTGATCCAAAATCTTACCCCATGACAAGGATCTCCCTAAGCAAGCAGAGCAGAACAAAGGCACACCCATATGGTGACCATTCCTCTTCTGGCCAGACCACCACACAGCCTACACAAGGCAGGGGGAAGGAGGGAGGGATGGCTGAAGACAAATGAAGAGCAACAGCTCAGATGGAACGTTATGGTGAGTACATAACTTCTTTATCTGAAGTTGTTGTCTTCATTTGGTTTTCACCCAAATGAAAGCACTATTCGTTGTGAGTCCAATACCTTCTTTATTGAAAAAAACAGAATTAAGCGCTTTCGTCAGTTAAAACTTGACTTCTTCAGAATTAAACACAAAAACTGAAAAACTGCTTTAATATAAAAACTACTAGTCAATGAGTGGTTCAATATTTTCAAAATTAACACACCCAATAACCTAATTAAAATTTAAAATGCCAGAAGTTAATTTGTAACACCAAGAATAAAAACAATAAAATTCCATATATCTTCATTATAATTGTATCGTACATAAAAAGAAAGAGCATAAATTTCAAAATAAATATTGTATATATACAAATTTTACTGTTCATCTTTTACTTAAACTTGTTCTGCCCTTTCCTTTAAGATAGGTGCCAAATTCAAATGTTCATTTAAGCCAGGGGGACAGTTTGCTGCAAGTCTAAGTTGCCACATCAATTCTTTTTTCAATAATGTATTTTGCCAATCTCCACCTCTGTCTTCCAAATGAACTAAATCTAAAATGGCGAAATGAAAACCTATATAATTATTGCATATTGTGCTATGTTTGTACAAAGCATTTGTAACTTTTTTATTTTTTATATCGTACAAGTGCTCATAAATTCTTGTTTTAAGAAGTCTCTCAGTCTTCCCTATATAGTAGGAAGTACAAGTGTCACATGTAGTAATATAAACTAACTTGCTAGAAAACAATTACCTCTCCTAGGGTAAACTATACTGTTGTTCTGATTTTTCAAACTAATCTTAATATCCTGTGAAACATAAGGACAATATTTACATCTCCCACAACGTCTAGTACCATTGTTAGTAGTTACATCTGCTGCAAAACATTTTGATCCACTTTCTAAAATCCTTTTCACATTAAACCCAATTTTTGTAGTAAACATTGGTTTCTCACCCAAAACTTGGTATTTATCACAGTCAACTTTAAATATGCTCCAATTTTTATACAATACATCTTTAACTTGTTGATATAGGGGGCTATACTGTAAAATGCAAGTGTGTTCAAATTTAATTTCTTTAGATTCTCTGACATTCTTCCCAAAATGTGGATTTTTATTTAATCCTTTACCTAATAAAGGGGTATATTTCTTTCCCCATTCAAGATATACTTCATTTAGAATTTTTTCCACCAAACCAGTGGGGTAACCCCTTTCCAAAAACATGTTTTTTAGATGTTCAAACTCAGGTCGGAGATCTTCCAAGGAAGATGTCATTCTGGTTACCCTGATTGCTTGACCCCTAATTATACTTTTCTTTTGGCAAAAAGGATGATGACTGTTAAAATGTAAATAGTTGTTACAAAAAGTGAAAACGGAGAGGGCGACTTATCCAACGGGCGCCCAGTCAATTCTATCATCAAAACAGGTACTAAATCATCTAATAATCAGCATATCAATGCGTGTTGTTGTTGCAAGAGCAATGGAACTAACCTTAACAGGAATAAAGTGAGGAATTGTGAACTGTCTTCTACTGGTGTCATGAACCGTGATATAAATATACAAAATGGCACCTTTAAACAATTCAATTATGGGGATATTATTAAAAAACATTATTCTTTTTCTAGGTCAGCTTGTATTGATTCAAACTATTCAAAAGGAAAAAAATCAGACTTTTCACTTTAAATCATTGAAAGACATGATTTTTATTTTTGAGAAAAGACTGTTGAAGTACAAGCTTTGTCAAATAGAAATTTGTTATTTGAATGAATGTTTAAAGAAAAAAGTTGTGCCACAAGGGCTGAGAATTTTTAAGTTTCCTTTTGGTATTTATTACAACAAGGAAAATGTTTGTGAGTTAACAACTGTTTGATAAATGGGGGCTTGAATTGATTATGAAAACTTGTTTCATTTTATGAGAAAATGGAAGTTGAATTACAAAGGGAGGTAGAAAACTTGAATCAGATGATTGTAACTGATTTATTGTTTGAACAACATCAGGGCTTGTATAATAAAATTTTAAACAGGGTGGATAGAAAATGTGATGGGACATTTAACAAGAAAGTAAAAAAGCTGGCTCGAGATTTAAAACAGTATCAGAGTGGTAGAATATATCCTACTGAAAAACTTGTTTACAATCAAGGGAACACTGATGTCCTATCTTCCTTCAGGTCAGTTAATGAACATATTCTGGGTCCCACAGACTTAGAAATTACAGGGGTGGAAGAAAATAGTTTTGAAAGGGAGGAACAACTACCTTTTGAATATCAGGATTTTCCTTTACCTCGACGCTCAAAAAGAATAGCGAATCGCAAACAAGCGACTTACAACAAGGTGGCCCCAAGGTGGTAGGGACCCCCATTTCGAATAAGAAGCCTTGTAACAAGCCAGTACAAAATGTTTTGAATGGTTTTAACATTTACAACTATACAGATAAAAAAATTTCACCAGAATACTTTTCCCTTTTTTCCAAAGGCTTCAAATTTGTACCTACAAAAATTCCGGACATTGCTGACACATTAGTTGATATTCAACTTTATATGAGAAAGTTGAATTTACAATTATTGCATTCTAAGGCGAAAGTGGAAACAGATTCTTCTAAAGAAGTGTGTAAAAAAAGAAGTATGTTTAATCCCCCTTTAGATCCATTAATTAATATATTTGAGAAGGTAGTCAAGGATGACATATATAAAATTTGGGGCAAACAAAAGAGGATTTTTTATAACCTTAGTAACACAGAAAGAATTTTGTTACAAAATTTAAGAAATGACAAAAGCATACGTATAATGGCACCAGATAAAGGGGGTGGTATTGTTTTATTTAACAGTACTGATTATACCAATATTATGTAGGGAATTCTATTTAATGTCAACAACTACTCCATATGTTCAAAACATCAAATTCATATAGCATATCAGGGAATTGATAGTTTTCTGTATGAATACCTTATGCATCAAAGAATTACAGGGGTAGTTTATGATTTTTTAACCAACAGACATCCTAGAATCCCTGGCATATTTGGTATACCCAAAGTACACAAAAACTTGGAACACCCACCATTCAGACCTACTGTAGCAGCTACTGGGTCCAAAATGCACAATTTGTCGGTATATGTGGACAGGAAGATTAAACATGTTGTGGAAATGTGTCCACATCTAGTCAATGACTTCTGGGATTTTCTTGGTCAACTAGGTAGCCATATATGGAATGCTGAAGGTTATCTTGTTACCATTGATGTAGTGGACTTGTTTACTTGTATTCTTAAACAAGAAGGGTTAGGTTATTTTGAAGAGACTTTATACAATTTGTCCACTATGGATGGTGATGAAATTAAGCTTATTTGTGAAATGATGGAGCTTATATTGGACAATAATTACCTCTTCTTTGAGGGGGAGTATTTCCAGCAAGTCAGAGGGGTGGCAATGGGCGCTGCCTGCGCTTCAACCTATGCAAACATAGTTTTATTAGGTTGGGAGAGAGAACATGTGTTTGGAAGTAAATATTTTGACTACATAAATTACTATTGTAGGTTTTTGGATGACATTTTTATTTTTTGGAAGGGAACAGCTGAAACTATTCCTTTGTTCATTCAACATCTCAATAGTGATCGTGGCCGCCATGGACCCTAACACCTGTAATACCAATTCCGGTGTTGGTGATTGAGCTTGAAGAATACAATGGGCATGTAGTTTCAGAGACTGGATTCTCTCTGAGGTTAGGAAGACTATGGTTTGAATAGTGTCTAACTGAGCTCTGATAAAATCTTGCACTTGAACCGGGGTTAGTGAAGATTTGTTGAGATTGATGGTTATGCCCAATTGGTGGGCTAAGTGAAGCAGGGAATCCCTCGCCTGGAAAAGTTGATGCCTGGAAGGGGCAGCAAGGAGCCAGTCATCCAGGTAGGGGAAGACCTGGAATCTCTGTAGTCTGTGTTGAGCCGCTACCACTGCCATCATTTTGGTGAACACCCTGGGGCTGTGGTGAGACCAAATGGGAGCGCTCTGAACTGGTAATGACTGGCTCCCAGCCGGAAGCAGAGGAAGCTTCAAAAGCACCTGTCCATTTTGATGTGGTAGTATGCATCCTGAAGGTCGACTGAGCACATCCAATCACTCTCCTGCAGAAAGGGCAAGATAGATTGAAGAGTAACCATCCAGAATTTTGTCTTGGAAACTGACAGATTTAAGATGGACAGATCCAGAATGGGTCTTAATTCCCCCGTCTTCTTTGGCATCAAAACGAATGTGGAATAAATGCCTAATTCGGTCTGGTCTTGGGGGACGGGTTGGACGACTCACTTTTCTAGCAGATTTGCAATTTTCCAGTGCTGCTTCCTCCCTTTGCGTGGATGGAATGTCTGGGAAGTTTGTGGGTGGGAGAGGTAACTGGTTGAAAGGGATAGAATACCCTCTGGATATAATATGCAATACCCAACTGTCATTCCTGATAGACTCCCAGGCTGCTGGGTGTAGCAAGAGGCAACCTCAACTGCCTCCAGAGCTGAGCAGTCGGGCAATCCTTCAGGGCTGCTGCGCAGCTCTGTCAAAGAAAGGCTCGAGACCCCAGATTCCTCAGACCCCCTTTGCCTTGGGCCGGCATCTAGTGAATCCCCCTCTGCCTCTAGGGGAAGGTGAGTCCTGAGTGTCCTGGGAGTAGCTCTGAGACTTTCGGAACCACATCTTGTTCGCCCCCCACAGATTCCTCAAAAATGTTCGTTTGGGGGTGGAGAAGCAGATCCCCACAGCAGACAGAGTCTTCCTGTCCTCCTCCCTCTGGACAAGAGTGTGATGTACCGACTTTCCAAAAACAGTGGAACCGTCGTACGGGGCATTAGTAAAGGACACCTGAAAGGGTTCAGAAAAGGCACAGAGTCGGAGCCAGGACTGGCGCCTGATGGCAACGCCTGTCCCGGCAGTTCTAGCGGTGCCCTCATTAGCATGAGAGAGAAGCCGCATACAGGTGTTCGCAATCTATGTGTGGGTGGCTATGCGAGAAGAGAAAATCTTCTGGTCCTCTGCCATCATGGACTCTGGGGCAGACCCAGCGATCTCCTTGACAAAGTCTCGCTGGGGTCTAATTATGTTTGTCATGTAATTCAGTGCCTGTACCAAAAATGCAGCTGGAGCATACACCTGCTTCCCAAAGCAATCCATTATCCTGGACTCAGTCTGGCGGATGGACACTGGAGATCTCCTGCGCGAGCTCCTTCTTAATGGCCACTGCCACTAACATGGTATCTATGGGGGATCCCTTGGTCCAGTGAGTCCTATTGGAGGGAGCACTCAAGACCTTGTCGGGGCATTTGCGGATTGGCTCCACCATGTCCGGTTCCTTCCGTGCCTGAGATGTAATTAGATCTACCAGTGGATCCGTGGGAGAGGGACACCCAGGGTGTAGAGGGTCCTGCACCAAACACCTCCAGGAAGACGGATTCATCCAATTTGGGATTCTGGGCAGACCAAACCCCTTGCTGATGAAGGATCTCCACGATGTCCAAGGAGACATCCTCGGGGGTTGACCGGGGGGGGGGGGACCCTGCCCTTCCTCCAAATTGGTGTCCTCAGTGAAGGACTCCTGTGGGGAGTCAATGTGTCTACTTTTGCACGTATGTTTTTGATGCACCTTCTCAGGGGGAGTTTCTGGGGAGGACTCGAAAACGTCTGGCTGCTCCCATGTGGGAGCTCCCTGGGGCGGAGAGGCAGCAGGATGGTGGAATCCATACCAGAAACAGAGCCAGGGCGGTCACCAAAGATGACATAGTCACGTGTCTCATTGGTATCGAGAGAACTTTCTCCACTACGTCGAAGGCAGAAGGAGAGTGAACTGTCTGAGAAGAGAGTACAGACGGGTCTGCCACCCTCTGGATCAATGGGGGGGAGTCAGAGCTGAACCTCTAGGCGCTGAGACTCCGATTGGAAGGCTCTGCTCTGAAAGGCTCAAAGCCAATACCATCCCCTCAGATACGGTGCCAAGGTTGTAGCTTTGAGAGCCGGATGGATCTGACCTACTCAAGGTAATGGCTGAAGTCGAGGTACAAGGTACCATCGCCGCCAACCCCTCGAAGCCAAGAATCCTTATACCCGAAGGCTCCGAAACTGGGGGGCGGATCAGAGAAGGAGTAATTGATAGGAACGCAGAGTGCATGCCCTCCTCTCCAGAGGGAGAGGAGGCAGGCAAGACTCCCATCTGTTATCTGAATGCAGATAAATTTCCACATCATCCTGTCCACCTCCGCTTTGGAAAGGCTGTGGGCGAATCGGGACGAAGAGGCCACTGATACCAGCCTGGAGGGTCGGTGAGGTGAAGCCAGGGGTCGTTGAACAGATCAAAAGCTCCTCTGGCCCCGGGGAGAAGCGACGGGAATGAAGTCGGGGAGACTTCGGTCGTGGGGTGGAGCAGACCTTGGCTGGAGGACCAGCGGAGGCCGAATGATCAGGGGATCGCTTCCAAGGCCTGTCCCTGTGTTTATGTTTGTCCCCGTCCCTGGAAGTCTTGGCAGGAGGTTGAGTCCCAGAGGCCGGGGCGCAGACAAAAGAAGCAGTAGTAGTTGGGATTGAGGAAGCTTGGGCGCGGGCGGCAGGAGGGGGAAGAAGGCCTTTTAAAATTAGCTTGTTCCTCCTGTCCTTCAACGTGTGGGGGTTGAAGCCCACGCAGATGGAACAGGAGGACTCAAGAAGGCAGAACCCTAAGCATACTATGCATAGAGTGTGGCCATCAGCTGGGGAGAGCTTACGGCCACACTCCATGCATTTTCTAAAGCCTGGTTTGGGGGTCTCAGACAGAGTCATAGCAGAGAGGCCCAACCAGAACATACTCGCACACACACACTTCAGAAAGATGATAGAAACAAGGGCCTTTTTTTTTTTTTAACCAATGAACAGCGCAAGGGTGGGAAGGATAGGAAAGAGAGAAATCTAAGTAGGAAGGTAGAAAACTCACAAAAATATAGTCGCTTACCCAAATAGAAGCTCAGAGCAGTGGATCACGAAGCTTATCGTAGCGGAGCAAACGAGATCTGAAGGGAGGAAGGAGACAGGGGGATTATGGCTAGGGTAGAAGCTTGGAGCTTGGATCAGATGCTGGAAAGGTGGTCGAGTCAGATCCGGCACCCACAGGTTGAAGACCAAATGAAGACAACAGCTTCAGATAAAAAAGGTTTTTTCATAGTTCTATAACAAAGTTATACAAGATACACACCGTAACAAGGGATCAATCACAAGAATAACTCCTGCAAAAAATCCCTACCATAGGAGTTAACATTATGAATGTATAACTCCCCCCCCTCCAGTATCCGAACTTGTTCCACTGTCCAATTAAAAGACAGTCACACACCAGTGTTACGCAAGTTTGTGTATTATTGGTGTTCCCACATGTGCTCTACACTTCTGTTTTTCTGTCTGAGAAAGGAATGTCACTGGCCTCAAGGAGGAAGATGGCATGGTGATAATCCCTATCGGGGGCAGGCTCAGTACACAGTGAAGGCAGCTACTCATAAGAGGAGCAGGCCAGACTACAGCTTGGGCCAGTGGGCAAACACATTCTGGCATACAGAACCAATTCCCACTCAAAATAGCAATGAGATGGAAGTGCCTACTTCCCACTCCCAGGGCACCAGAAAAAGAACAACTTACCCATCTCAATCCACAGAACTAGACCCTGTGGTAGGCATTCACCCTCAAAAGAACACTGCAATGCACTTGGGAGTGAGGGGCACCCTTATTACATTGAGTTTTCACCTCCATAAGGAGCCAAGAGAAGCACCAGAACACAGGTAAAAATGTGTTAGTAACTGGGAAAAGTGAAAGTCCATAGAAGGCCTCCCGTATGGGGTAAGAAGGGCCACACCCTTCAGCTGGCCCCAGTGGTTACAGCAACTAAAAGATATGAAGCTGCTGAGATTTTCTTCAGATGAAATTTGGGAAAAAGAGCTCAACAGATAGGACCGCATGTCAACAGAAGGCCCAAATGGTAGTGGTGGGGTGTTATAAGAATATGAACAGAAGACCTCCCTAAGCAGTTTCTCATCCCAACCAGAGTGAGTTGCCATCTTGCCTCCAATCCACAACCAAACTCAGAACCTCCCCCAACGCTCAAAATGAGATATAACCCTCAAGGGTCTGTAATAACCTTTCATGCCCGCAATAAGCTGACCTACAGGATAATCAGTATTAGTCTTTCCATATGATGAAATGCTCCACTTGAACCAAAGCAGCAGTTTCTCTGTAGCTAGCTACTCCGCCCCCCCACAGCTCTGGGCCCCGCCAAAAGTGAGCAAGCCCCAGTAGACAAGACTTAGGTCAAACAAAGCAAAGGAAACCAAGACACCTTTCAGAAAGAAAAGAGGGACAACACCAAGATGACCAGAGGGAAGTTTTCACAACCTCCAAAGATAAACAAAGAGCTCATCCTCCATAGTCTTCCAATGGAGCAAAGGAGGACAGAACATCATTGTTTAAGTAAACTAAGACATGGAAGCTCTAGCAGCAGGGACACCAAAGTAAGAATCCTACACCCTAAAGACTTCATGAACTCATGGCTGCTTTGTAAGGGTTCAAGATTCCCTGCAGTATGAACAGGAAGGACTCTATGATGCCCCATCCTCTGAGGCCTAATCTTGACTTTCCCTAAAGGCTGCTCCATGGGATTGGGGAGGGGGGCAGCCTTAGGAATGAGAAGTACTGCAATTACTCCAACTAGAAGCCAAACACTACTGTGAGGGACAAGTGCTCCTGAAAGGTGGAGGAAGCAGCCTCAAGTCCTCCTCTACCTGGAAGCTAACAAACCACTTGCTGGGCCAAGAAAAGAAGGGGTGACCCTATGTGGAACAGTTTCACTTTGGAATACAACAATGTTAAGACCAATACCTGTTCAAAATCCAATATTAAGCATCAGAACACACAGCAAATATTTTTCTAATCTTAAAATACAGAATACAGAACAGTTGGACTTTTCATCACACACTATCAAGACGTGCCTTTCCTTACAATGACAGAAGTTTCTGAACACGCATCTTCTGATTTGCACAAACACAGTACTATTGCTAAGTTTATAGCAGTTTTCACCATCACCCGCTTTTCACAAGAACTATCCAACAGGCTTTCTTATCACCTTCTCTACTAAACAATCCCCTTACCTGCATGATTTTCAGAAAGAGCACACACCTGTTTCAGGGAAATTACTATTTTTCAAATGAATCTTAATTTGCTCAGCAATTAGTTTCATTTCACAAACAAATCTACTAAAGTTGTTTTGTAAAACAGTCCCAGAGTTGCTTGCATAATTTTCACAAAGACCACACAACTGCTTCAAGACAATCCCCCGGATTTACTAACCTTCCGTGCAGGACTAAGTTAGTGCTGCACGGAAGTGGCCGTTTAGGAGCAGGACGGCAGCGCACCATGCATATTAATGAAGGCGCACTGCCTGAGCTCCTAATCTTACATGGAACATGTAAGAGTGCAGGGGGCATGTCTGAGAGCAGAGCTCTCAGAATATACATGCCCCTGCAATGAAGAACAGCAAACAAGTCCCAAAAGAATGAGTGAGACCGCTCATAGGTGTATGCATACCCCCAACAACATCCCCCATGTGTACAAGAACTATACTTAAAACAACAAATATAAAAAGTGTTTTTTTATGAAACAGATTAAATTTAACCATAGGTGTGCAGGTTTGCCCATCGCTTAGCTATGGTTAATGCAGCTTAAATGGCAGAAGAGTATAAAAAGCAAGACATATGCAAATGGTGCAGTACAGCAATAGTGCAGTGGGGTAGAGCATTCGCCTTACGAGCAGTCATTCCTGGTTCGAGTACCACTGCAGCACATACCATTTTCCATGTCAATTCACTTTATGACCAATATTTTTAGTTGCATAACCTACTAAATAACATATTTGTGAACTGGAGTACTGCATTAAATGCAGCTGTGAGGTGTCAGTGTCATAATGTTGCAAAGTCCACAGATAACCACACGTGCCCCATACAGTACATGTACACAAGAATCAGGGATACAAATGGAAGGTAAAGTGTGTAATGAATGATAACTCCACACAGCTTCCAAATCCCCCACCTTCCCAAGAACCATTAGACATTACTGTCTAAATCAGTGCAGTGGTAAGCGGGAGTAAGCACTAGTAAGCAAGTGTAAGCAATATTAAGCAGTAGTAAGCGGTAGTAAGAATATTTAAGAACTAGTATGCAGGTGTACGCCCGTTTGCGCTGGGGTAAGCAATGCGCACACAGGTTAAGCAATAGTGAAGCTAGCTCTCGGTAAGCATATTTAACTGAAGGTTAGCATAGCTTACCCTCGCGCAGACCCGCTTACAAGTGCTTAAAAGTGCCTTAATCACTCTGTATGCAACAGCCGCTGTTCTGGCCAGAAACAAAATGAACAGCCTTTGCAGGTCTTGAACCCAGGTCCCTGTACAATACAGTCGCAGTAGTTAACCACTAAGCCATCACAGCAGTACATAAGACTGAGGTATCACCAAACAAATCCTCACTATAGGAAAATCAAACTAAACATGTGAAAACAATTTACAAACAGTCTTATGTTGTATAACCTACTACATAACATAAATATGTGAACTGGAGTACTGCAGTAAGCCAAGATGTGAGGTGTAATTGTAATAAAGTGTTGAAGTCCCCTAATAAACACAAGGACCCCATACAGTGTACATACACATAAATCATGGATACCAGACACATATATAACATGTAATGAATAAATCAATGCCAAAAAGCAAATATAATGCAAATTAAATATTAAGCAACACTAAGCATTGCAGAGCCCAGCTTAGTAGGTGTAAGCAATGTGTAGGCCAGCTAACTCAATTTGCCCATTGGTATACTCCTTTAAACAATGCCAACCTTAGGTAAGCAGGTTTGCACACAGCTTAGCCCTTTCAAAACCATCCAATCACGGCAAAGTGTGGGAAATCGGCCCTATTTAAACCCAACAGGTGGGAATACATCTCATAACTGATTGTAGCTTCCCCTTGCAGGCACTATGTCTGGAATGGGAGAGGGGTGTGCGCATTCCGGCGCAGTGCTGGGGCATCCAGGAGTCCAGAGTCATGGCAGGACTCCTTGTCAAAGACCATGATCAGATACTGCTGCAGTACCAGGGTTCCCAGTATAAAGCGGAAACCTGGGACCGTCTCGCCCGTGACCTCACCAGTTCCACTGGCATACCTCGAATTGTTGAGCAGGTCAGGCATCACTATGCCAACCTGAAGCGGCAAAAGGAGGATCTCTTGGATCAGTGGATCCAAGAGGTTAGGATGACAGAGGAGGTCCCAGCTATGTGTAAGTATCACTCCACTACCTGTTTAATAACTGCCAGCTCATGTATATTATGGATAGGTATGGCTAAATAATCCTCTTATGTCCTTCACAGTGGGAAATGAGTGGGCTGCGAACCTGAAGGCCCATGGATGTCATTTGGAGAGGTTGTGACGCGAGGTAGGTTAGTTATACTCTTGCATGTAGTGTCATAGGAAATAAATCTAAAAGTATTAGTAAGTTAATTGCCTGTACAAAACCTATAGTGTTTAAGGCAAGTACTGCATACACCAGGGAATATGGCAGGAAGAGTCTCATATAGGTTGTATGAAAATAAAAGCATAGCAGCCTGCCAGTAAAGGTCTGACTGCTAGACTGCATGTGTTTACTTTGGAATCATATGGTAATGTTGATTTCCAATCACTTAATAGTACTGTTCTATTAAGCACTGTTACCCACACTGTGGGACATAAATAAAATGGGTAGGAATGTCTGTATATGACTGGTGTAATCCCCAGAGGTCATGTAGTACAACTGAGGGAGACATAGAAAACAGTGAAAAGACAGACAACAAAATCCAAACAGCACATGAATCTGAGACATGAACTGTTGTATTTTTAGCACACACAGCCATGGTTCGAATCTTGGGAGTGATAGTAGTCTGCATACAGAATCATACCCTACAACTGTACAGATATGTCCAGAATGTCCAGTAAATTGGTCCATATCTGCTGCCTGTCACTCTGTCCCCCTAGGAAATCAGTGGGATGATCCCAAATGTATAGGCTGCAAACAAGAAATACAACTGATTGTCACACATGTATAAGAACAAACCTGTCACACTAGCAACTCCCCAAAATGTTATAAGAGTAATAAGCCAAGTATGTCCCATCTACACCCCATGTTGTCAAGCTGTGACCAGAGTGTGTACAGTAACAGAGTGAGATGCATGTGCATAATACTAATGTGTAATCTGGTAATTTGTGTGGCAACATTCAGGTAGTGCTAACAAACATTTCTCCCACAGGTACGTCAGATACGAACACTGTGCCTAGAAATGAAAGAATGATAACTTGTACTGGTACTGTTTACTCTGGTATTGTATGGCATTGTGAGTGTTGCAGTTGCTCTGAATAATAAGGTATCAGACATCACTGTCACCCACACTGTGCTACATAACATAACTGTCTAGGAAATCCTGTATAAGAGTGTTGTAAGTCACTCAAGGTTTAAGAGGGCAAAAGTCTAAATATGTCCCGGTTCACCTGCATGTGGTCAAGACATGGCCAGAGTCCGTGCAAAAAGAGATGGACAGGTATGTGCATAGCATCAACCTGGAATCTGGGAGTATGTGTAGAAACAGTTAGTGTTAAACAATTCCTCCACAGATATACCAGGTAAGAGGTGTATACCGCAGGTAAAACCAGTTCATGTATATAGTTGTCGACAGCCATACCACTGTCCTAAGTAAGGCAATAGGGTAGTGTACTAATACTTGTAAGGTACAGATAACAGCACTGACTAGGAAAGTAATGCAAACTACAGGAATATACTACTTGTATACTACTTGTTAATTGACATCTCCCCCCCCCCTACTATATCTGCAACAATAAACTAAATACCCAACACAATTGGTATGTGTGACTTAACTGTAATGTTGGGACATATGTCCTATTGTTTTATAATTATTTAAATCTGTTTCTATGCATGTGCTATGTTGAAATACTCCCATACTGGTGGCATGGTGCCATCAATGTACCTGCATGCTGTTGTAATTAGCACTGTGGTCCCATATATGCATGTATTCTGTTTGCTATGCAACTGTTTCATATCTGGTGTCTGGGTTAATGGGAATATCTATGCATGCTGTTATACCTAATCCTAGAAAGTGTTGACTATTACTAACCCACATATGTTGATAAAACAAGCACCATAGCACGTATGGGAATGCGGGTCCCAGCGGACCCGCCTGTCCCACCTCAACTGGCCGTGGCACCGGGCACCAGCACGTCTGGGGCCCAACCCGGGACCTCCTTGTACATTGGTCCTGCACCAACTTCGGGTGGAACCACCTCAGGGGATGGGTCTCACCTCCCCAGTGGGTGCAGGCATGGACAGGAACCTGTCACCCGTTGCCAGGTCTGGGTCGTGGTGCTTAGTGAGCTCAACCAGCAGTTTGGAGATCTGCTACGCCAGATCGAGGGCCACATGTTGCGACTAGAGGGTCAGCCTGGCTCTCCGACTCAGCCCCCAGCACAGCCATCTTCGGGGCTGTGAAGGTGCAGTGGTGACTGCCCATGGGTGGGGACATCAGTCCCACTGTTTCCACTATTGGGGGCTCATGGTCTTCCAATTTCCCAACACCCTTCCCCCATCAAGATGTTTACCCCCCCACTTCATATACCGCCCCTGTATGCGTCTTGTATGTCTTGTCTATTAACCTACACAACCTAACTCCCCAAATATACCTACTATCCCTCCCCAACATTCCACTCTCACCTGAAAAAAAAAGGGCAATCTGTTCCCAAAAAATCTCACCCATACGATATCACCCATACATAGCTATCCATTTTGTACACGTGTCCACTGGACACATGTATTCTGGTCTAATTAGCTTCACAATATATTATTGTTGTCCTCACCCCTCTCACAGTGGTTTGAGTGTTCAAATCTACCTCCAAATACAGTGTACATGCACAACTGTTGCTGTAGAAGAAATGGGCAGCTATGGACCTTCCCTATACCCTTCCTGCACATCCCTAGCTATTTTCCCTCTTTGTGCCCCTTTTTCACCACTTTCCTATCAACCCTTTTTTCTTTTCTTTTAAAGATATTAGCTCGGGGATAAACGGGAGAAAGCACTTTTAAGCAGCAGTAAGTGGGTTTAAGCCTGTTTGCACGGAGGTAAGCAATACCTACACAAGTTAAGCAACTTAAAAGCTAAATCTGTATAAGAAAGTGTAACCGGAAGTTAGCAGTGCTTACCTCCATGCAAACCTGCGCAAACCCGGTTACAACTGCTTAAAAGTGCCTTAATCACTGTGTATCCAACAGCTCTTGTTCTGCCCAGCAACAAAATAAACACCCTTTGCAAGGATCGAACCCAGGACAGTGCACACCATAGCCAAAGTGATTTACCACTAAGCCATGTCAGATATACATAACCCTGATGTTTTCACAAACGTATCATCCAGCATAGTCATTCAACAATACAGGAAATGTATTTATACATGTAGATGTATGTGTGCATGCATATATATTTATAGCTAAATAGATATATACATATCTATATATGTAGATATAAACATGTATATAAATATAAACATGCATACATCTATAGAAACATATGTCTATATATATATATATATATATATATATATATATATATATATATATATATATATATATATACACACGTATCTATGTATATATATGTAAATATATATGTAAATATATATATATATATATATATATATATATACATGTAAGCATAAATATA
>NC_056731.1:1420931302-1421108802 GCF_019279795.1 Protopterus annectens
ATGAGAGAGCATCCACTTTCCAAGCTGTGGGATGAAACCTTTTTGTGCAAAACTTTGGCAACTGGTAATTTAGTGGAGAAGCGAACAGATCTATGTCTGGAGTTCCCCATAGCACTGTCAATTTTTGAAATACATGAGGATCCAATTTCCACTCGTGGGGATCCATTATTTGTCTGCTCAACACATCTGCTAAGGAGTTCTGTGCTCCTGGCAGAAACCTTGCCTGAAGATTTAGCTGTAAACTGAGAGCAGTCTCCCACAAAATCATTGCTTGTCTGCATAGAGGGTATGAATGTGTCCCCCCTTGCTTGCTGATGTACCACATGACAGTTGTGTTGTCTGTTTGAATCAACACCTGCCCTGGAAAAAGTAAATCCTTGAAAGCTATCAATGCAAATTGGACTGCTAACATCTCCTTCAAGTTGATATGTAAATGCTGAAGTCTGGCAGGCCACGTGTCTTGTACCCATTTTCCATTTAGATGAGCTCCCCAAGCTTTGTCTGAGGCATCTGTCGTTAGAATCTGACTCGCCTCTGGTCGGGTCACAGAGAGTCCCTTGTTTAGGTGACATTCCTGAGCCCACCACAAAAATTCCTTTTGAATGCAAGGTATTATCTGAATGACAGTGTCCAAATCTTGGCAGTGTTGTCCATACATTTTGAGATACCATTGTAGCTTCCTCATATGCAGTTTGGCATTGGGAAGTACCAGAATACAAGATGCCATGAACCCCAAGGCTTGAAGGACTGTCCTTGTAGTCAGCCTGGACTGACGAGACAATTGATGGAAGTAAAGAGAAAGATTCTTTTGTTTGTCCGGGGTCAAAAAGGCCATCTGGGATGCTGTATTCAGTCTCACACCCAGAAAGCACATGTCCTGAGAGGGTACTAGACTGGACTTTATTTCGTTCACAGAATACCCTAGGCATCTTAACACTGCCATCACATACTGTAGATGGTGAAGAAGTTCATCCTTTCCTTGAGCCAGAATCAGGCAATCGTCCAAATAAGGATAGATTTGTATTCCTCTTAGCCTGAAGAAAGCTATCACTAGAGCCAGAACTTTTGTGAACACTCTGGGCGCAGTAGATAAGCCAAAGGGCAATGCAGAGAACTGATAATGAAAAGTCCCAGCCAGCAGATACTTCCTGCAACTGGGCCTGATAGGAACATGAAGGTAAGCCTCCTTGAGATCCAGAGTCACCATCCAGTGATCTTTGCCCAGCAGAGGTAAAAGCTGTTGCAACGTCAACATTTTGAACTTGGGAATGTCCAGATATGTGTTGAGGATAGATAAATCCAAAATTGGTCTCCACGTGTTCCCTTTCTTTGGTACTAGAAACAGGCGAGAATAAAAACCTAGGCCCACTTCCGACAGAGGGACCGGTTGTACAGCTCCTATTTGAAGAAGTAGAGAAATCTGTTTTTGAGCCTCTAATCGTTGCTGAGGAGGAACGTCTGGCATGCCTTTGAAAGGAGGCAAAGTATGGAAATAAAACTTGTAACCTTGGTGTATGATGTCCAGTACCCATTTGTCCTGGGTAATTAAAAGCCAATTTTCCTTGAAGAGTGCCAACCTTCCTCCCAAAGGTGCTGCCAGGCAAGAAGGATCTGGCAGCTGAAAAAGTAGGTCATTGGGCCTGTTTACGAAAGGACTGGCCCCTGCCCTCACTCGAAGATTGTGCAGGTGAACTCCATGTTCTAGGTCTGAAGGAACTCTGAGCTCTGCCCCTACCACGTCTAGATCTACCCCTAGACTGAGAATCAGAGGAAGGATACGTCCACCCCTTAGCAGGCCAATTCCTACTAAACTTTGGAGGCTGAACCTGCAAAAAATCTTTAACAGTCTGCATAGACTTAGCCTTTTCTTCCATTTTCTTCAAGACTGACTCCACAGGTGGACCAAACAAAACTTCAGACTGTAAAGGAGCATCCAAAATCCTTGACTTAACATGGTCAGACAAATTCTGATCCTTAAGCCAGGCGTGCCTGCGAAGAACTGAACCAGTGGCAGCCACCCTAGAAGAGGCCTGCACAGCATCAAAACCACACTGTAAAGAATGCTTACCCACCTGTTCAGAGACATGCACCAAATCTTGCAATTCTTTACACTCAATGCCTTCTGCCAGAGCATCCACCTTAGATTTCAATTGAGACAGAAGAAAATTCTGATATTTCAACATATGAAACTGGCAATTCAAAGCCCTCATTGCTAAGGTAGAAGAAGTATAAACCTTCTTTCCCCATCTATCCAGAGCTCTGGCCTCTTTATCCAGAGGAACAGGATTCTTTACAACAGAGGCCTTGACACCCTTAGGTCCCTGGCTAATAGTTTCTGGGTCTGCCCTAGGACTCTTATAGAGATATTTATGAGCCTCAGGAACCCTGTAATACCTATCCGGTTTAACTGGCGCAGGAGGTAGAGAATCAGGATTAAGTGAAGCCTCTGAAAACACATCTTGCACCACATCCAGAACAGGGGGTATAGCTAAGGGCCTATGTTGAGGTAACAACAAAAATTCCCTAAGCCTTTTCCGTGAATCAGAGAAGTCCTGACCTTCCCACTTAAAATGTTCCCTCATAGAATGAAGTGTCTCAGAAAAAGAAAAATCCTCCGGAGGGGAAGCAGAAGGAGAAGAATCTTCTGCATCAGAATCAGAATAAGGAGTAAACTCCTGCAAATCCTCAGCTGAAGACTCTGAATCATCCGAAGCCTGTTCAAAACTTTCCATCTCCGGCTCCACCCTAGGCCTCTTATCAGGAGGGGGCATAGAACCTCTAATCAGAGTAATCAAATCTTCTGCCATTTTAAGCATATGCTTCTTGGGCACAGACCCTGCTGAACTAGGACTGACACCAACAGAAGCTAAACCTGACTTGCCCCTGGAAGAAGCCTTGGAAACAGAAGGAGAGGGCCTAACCACCCTGGGAAGGGAGGGGAGTACAGAAACCTGAGAAGCCCCCTCAGCCTGACCTGCCTCCTGAGAGGCCACATCCTGCAAAATCAAAGTCTCCCCCTGAGACTCCAAAGAAGCCTCCGTCGGAACCACCGGTTCCACTGAAGCCTCTAAAGAACCGGCGTCCGGAACGGACGACTCATCTTGCCTGGGTTTAACCGCTTTGTCTTTGCGCTTCTTCGTGGAAGCGGGCGTCGGAGAATCCGACGGCATATTATAATTGCACCGCTTACCAAAGACCAACCTAGCACAATCTAACCTTCGCTTAATAGTGCGCTTATTAAACCTAGCACAAAAGCGACACCCGACTACGTCGTGCTCAGGCCCCAAACAAGGAATGCACAAAGAATGGTAATCCCTATGCGGTATCTGTTTCCCACAAGAAATACAATTATTCACTTTTTCTGACATCCGGTAATACACTGAGGCAAGAAAAAAACAAAATATTCCCCAACGGGGTACTTAGCCAACTTGGATTCGGTCTGAAACTCCGAACTCGAAAAATTTCAGAACGCCGAACGGCACTTGCAACGCTGCTTCTGCATCGGACCATGTGGCAAAAAAGACTGAGGAAATGACGTCGGTCATGCGCTTTTGTACCCTGACGTTCTGATGTCAGTTCTAAGCGCCTTGACCGACGTCAGCCTAATACTTTGGTATTCGGGCCGACCGAGGACAGCGGACTACCCATATGTAAGGACTGCAGCAAAGTGGAATGAAGAACATCTTTGGGCTAGGCTTATAAATGTCTTAGGGCAGATAGCCTAGTATAAACCTATGAACCTATGAACCTATTTTTATCTTTTTCTTTATAGTTTAGTAGAGTTTTTATTATTGGTTCAATTAATTACAGGATTTTCTAACCTTTAGAATTTCTTACTGTGCTTTTCATATCTGTCTTTAATTTCTTAATTGCTCATCAATTTGTTTTATTGATGTGTATATAAATTAAGTGAAAAGGTGTTTTACTAATTGTTCTGATGAAGTCTGAGGGTTACTCGGACGAAAACGCTTGTACTAGTTAGCTTTGTGGCATTAAAATAAACTTATAGTTTTGTCTACAGCAACTAGTTTGTGCCTTTAGGTATCCAGATTTCGATTTCTTGGTTGTGTTGCTCTGGACTGTGACTCTTTCCTGTGACTATAGTAGACATACCTAGATAGGCAGGAGTTCTAATCCCAGTACTGGCAAGTGTGTATGAATCATGTATTGTCGGTCTCATACCATTTTTGACCTGTACACTACCCTTGACCCTTCCCTTCACTCCAATTTAGCAGACCTGTTGATATCATCCACCTTAGAGGTACCCATAAGCTCTGTGGCACATCTGATAACTGCGTAGCACTACAGTAGGAATACCTAGATAGACAGGAGTTCTAATCCCAATACTGAATCCTAATACTGGCAAGTGTGTGTGTGTGTGTGTGTGTGTGTGTGTGTGTGTGTGTGTGTATTAGTGTGTGAATCATGTACTATCTGGCTCATGCCATTTTTCAACTGTATACTACCCCTGACACTTCCCTTAACTCCAATGTAATACACCTGTTGATGTCATCCACCTTAGAGGTACTACTGGAAGAGGTGGAAATGTAAAAGCTCTGTGGTGCATCTGATAACTGCCTAGCACTATAGTAGGAATACATAGATAGACAGAAGTTTTAATCCTAATGCTGGCAACTGTGTGTGTGTGTGTGTGTGTGTGTGTGTGTGTGTGTGTGTGTGTGTGTGTGTGTGTGTGTATGTGTATGTGTGTATATCATATCATGTGTGGCTTATACCATTTTGATGTGTATACCATACACAGCTGGTGACCACCTCCTGCTGCCATTACTTTATATAGTGTGGTAGCAGCATCTGCCTACCTACTATACAGAAGGTTAAAAGTACAGTTGTGTACACTTACCATAAATGTAGATGTTCGAGTGTATTCACTGTTGCAGTCATCACATTTGGGTTATCTGCTTACAGTAGCCCTTAGTCAGCCTGATTATCAAAGTATTGGGTTCTGCGTCAGTTGCTGTCTCATCTTCCATGACGTCGAGTAGTCAGGGGTATAAAGCATGCAGCCAATGCCATTACATCAGTTTTTCTTGCCCCAGATGTCAGGTGCCCCAATAATGGGAAGCAATTATATACAAGGTTAGCCCTCCAACAAAAAAAAAACAAATACACCAAAAAGCTTTAAGCATAGTAAACAAGAATAGATAGTCAATAGAAGTCAGGGGGCTGGAGAGAGGGTAATCAGGACTGCAAAAGTGAATACACTCGGACATCTACATTTATGGTAAGTGTACACAACTGTACTATGTTCTTCGTGTTTCACTATTGCAGTCATCACATTTGGGTAGATTCCCAAAGCTAAGGATGGAAGAAGGTAATTAGACAGCATTAGGACTAGCTAAAAGGCCCTGCAAGACTGCAGTGGCAAAGCCAGCTCTGGATTTAGAATAAATAGGCAAATGGTAATGCTTGGTGAAAGTATGTACAGAACTCCAGGTAGCAGCTTCTAGGATGTAGATGCAGCCCTGGTTGAATGTGGTTTTATCCCCTGCAGTGTAGGTTTTCCATGGTGCTTATAGCAGAAATGAATGCAATGGCTTATCCATTTAGAAATGGTTTGCTTTGAAATGGCCTTCCCCTCTGCCCCTGCAGCAAATGCAACCAGTAGCTGTGCAGATTTCCTGAGAGGTTTAGTCCTGTCCAAGTAAAATCTAAGTTGTTTGTGCAAATCTAAGGTGTGCAGTATCCGTTCCCCTTTGTTCTGTGGATTAGAAAAGAAGGTTGGCAAATGAATGGACTGATTAAGGGCCACAATGGATACCACCTTGGGCATGAAAGAGGGATTGGTCCTGAGGGACACCCTGTCCACATGAAAGATAATGAAAAGCTCCACTGCCATGAGGGTCTGTAATTCAGACACCCTTCTTGCTGAAGTGAGGGCCAAAAGGAAGGCTGTTTTCCAAAAAAGGAATTTCAACTCAGCATTTGCAGCTGGTTCAAAAGGAGGTAGAGTGAGTTTTTCTAATACAAAGTTAAGGTTCCAGGCTGGTGTAGGGGATCTCCTGGGTGGTCTTACGTTTTTGGCCCCTCTGAGGAACTGCTTCAGCAGTGGATGAGAGAAGAGGGGTGGTTCTGTGTTCTAATGAGCTGAAATGGCAGAGGCATGAATTTTGATGGAGGAAAAGGAAAGGCCCTTGTGAGGCATCTCAGTTAGTATTGGAGAATCCAAGGTAAATTGGGCGCTGCTGTGCCCATGCCCTGAGTTTGGTTCCAGGAAAAGAATCTTTTCCATTTTTCAGCATAGGATTTTCTAGTAGTAGGCCTCCTTGCCTCCAGAATGACATCCAACACTTGCTTACTGAGGGATGGTAAAGGAGAGATCAGGTAATTAGCCAGGCTGCCAGGTTCAGGGTTTGAAGCTGTGGGTGGAGAATCTGGCCCTCCTGCTGGGACAGCAGGGTAGGGGTCAGAGGCAGGTGCCATGGTGCCAGCAAAGACATACTGCACAAAAGGGGGTACCAGTATTGGCGTGGCCAGTCTGGCAATCAGTATCGTCCTTGGTTTGTCCTGATAGGTTTTTCCAGGTGAAGGACAGGGCATCCACTTTCGAAGCTTGTTTGTGGGGAGTCCTTGTGCAGAATTTGTCCAATTGGTAGTTATGGGGGAGGCAAACAGGTCTATCTCTGGGCTGCCCCATTTGTTTCTCAACATGATGAATATCTCTGGTTCCAGTTTCCACTCGTGCGTAGGTCATCTGCCAGTGTGTTTAGCTTTGCTGGCAGGAATTGAGCATGTAGGTTCACTTGGTAGCTCAAGGCTGTGTTCCACAGAGCCATAGCTAGTCTGCAGAGATGGTATGAGTGGGTTCCCCTCTGTTTATGTACCACATAACAGTGGTGTTGTCCATCTTTACCAATAATTGTCCTGGAAGAATGTAGTCCTTGAAGGCTGTCAGACCATACTGTACAGCAAACATTTATTTTTGATATGCAGGTGCATTTGACTTGGGTTCCATTTGCCCTGAATACACTGCTCTGCCAAGTGAGCCCCCCATGCATAGTCTGATGCATCTGTTGTTAGGGTTTGGGTGGCAGGGGACAGAGTGAATGGCAGTCCCTTGTTTTGGTGGCAGGCCACTGCCCACCAAAGGAACTCTTATCTGTAGACAAGTTTTGATAGGAATCACTGATTCTAGATCCTGAGAATGTTGATACCATAGGCTTTTTTTTAGATACCATTGTAGTTTCCTTATATGAAGTCTTGCATATGGAATTAGTAGAATGCAGGAGGCCATGAACCCAAGGGCTTGTAGAATTTTCTTGCAGATAGCTGGGTCTTTGTGGACAGTAGTTTGAAGTAGGCTGTCAAATGAACTTTTTTCTCTGGCATGAGGTAGGCCCATCTGGGAAGTTGTATTCAAGCTTGCTCCCAGGAATACAATTTGTTGGAAGGGTACAAGATGTGATTTATTTTCGTTTATAGTGTACCCCAGAGAAGTTAGCAATTTCTTTACAAATGCCAGATGATTTAATAGTATGTCCTGGCTTTCTGCCTGAATTAGACAATCGTCCAGGTATGGGTATATTTCAATATTTCTTTGCCTGCAAAACGCAATGACTGGAGCTAGGCACTTTGTGAATACCCTGGGCACAGTAGATAAGCCAAAGGGCAGTGCAGAGAACTGATAGTCCATGTAGCCTGCTCTGAAGCGTAGATATCTTCTGCAAGATTCCCTTACTGGGATGTGCAGGTAGGCTTCCTTTAAATCCAGTGTTGCCAACCAGGCACCTTTGCCTAGCATGGGAAGCAGCTGATGAAGAGTTAGCATCTTGAATTTTGGGATTACGCAAAATGTGTTTAGGATAGACAGATCCAGGATAGGACACCAGGAACTGTCTTTTTCTGAGTACCAGGAAAAGTCTCGAGTAGACACCTTGTCCCCATTCTTCCTCTGGAACAGGTTGAATAGCTCTGATGCTTAAAAGAGAGAGACTTTGCTTTTGAGCCTCTGCCCACTGATTTGGGGGTAGGTCTGGCCAGCCATTTGGGGTTGGTAAGGAGTGGAAGTGGAATCTGTATCCTTGGGAAACTATATTTAAAACCCATTTGTCCTGGGTAATGATTTCCCAATTTTTTTGCATGCAGGGCAATCTTTCCCACTAAAGGAAAAGTCAGTTGAGCCGGGCTTGGAAGGTTTAAAGTTAAGTCACCGAGATAGTTTACCATAGAGGGGAGTCTTACTACTCCCTGCTTTGGAAGTGGGAACCCTCAAACTGTTTAGGCATGTGAGTACCTTGGGACTGAAGCCTGGGTGTTCTTCTGGTTCTGGGTTTGGACTGACAAGGCCTGGAAGAGGCAGGAAAGGACTAATTCTTAGAGGGCCAATGCCTACTAAATCTGGGAGATTGTACTTGCAGGAAATCTTTAACAGTTTGCATATATTTAGCTTTTTCTTCCATCTTTTTAAGTACTACTTCTGCTCTGTTGCCAAACAGGCAGTCTTGGTTTTTAAGGGAGCATCCAGCAATTTAGCTTTAACGTGATCTGGCAAACATTGCTCCTTATGCCAAGCATGCCTTCTAAGTACAGACCCAGTGACAGCAGCCATGCAAGATGCCTCTAATGAATCAAAACCACATTGCAAAGTACGTTTTCCAACTTGTTCAGCAGAATGCATTAAATCCTATACTTCTTTATTTTCAGCACAGTCGGGAATCATCATTTTTTTCCATTTAAGCAATCCAATAATATGCTGCTGATAATTTAACATATGAAACTGGCAATTTAAAGCCCTAATGGCTAAAGTAGGAGACGTGTAGACCTTCTTTCCCCATCTAGCCAGTGCCCTGGAATCTTTATAAGAGGGGGTATGAGTTTTGGCAGTAGTAGCCTTAATGCCCTTGGGTCCCTGTGAAATGGTCTCAGGATACGCAAGAGGATTTTTAAAGAGGAACTTGTGAGAGTCAGGTACCCTGTAATACCTATCAGGTTTTCTGGGAGCAGGATGTAAAGAGTCAGGGGCCAGACTAGATTCCGAGAAGGCATCATCTGCAATGTCCAGTATAGGAGGGATAGCTAAAGGCCTGTGTTGAGGCAGGAGTAAGAATTCCCTAAGCCTCTTTTTGGAGTTAGAGTAATCCTGGTTTTCCCAGCGGAAATGCTCCCTAAGAGTACGCAACGTTTCACCAAAATAAAAATCCTCTGGAGGGGAAGCAGAGGGAATGGAGTCCTCTGCATCAGAATCTTCATAGGTAGATAAGGGCAAATCCTGGTCATCAGAGAAAACAGAAATTTCAGAATCCTGATCAAAAGAATCAAAAGGAAATTCAGTCCTAGGTCTCAGAGGGGGAAGGGTGGCTTCCCCTGATTAGAGTAATAAGGTCCCATTCTTATCATTTGTTTTTTAGGTATAGGAGCCTGACCATGCGGTCTGGTCGGCATTTTTTTAGGCAGAGTTTTAAGCCTTGAAGAAGAAGATGGCGTCAGTTTAATATGCAAGTCAGTAGGCCTGAATACACCCCCAGAAGTCGGTGCCTGCACAGTGTCTCCGGACCCATCCATGTTAGAGACATCAGCAGGTTCCACAGTAGAAGAAGCATCTTGCGGCATACCGGACTCCGAACGGGTCTCAGTAGAGGTCTGCGAATCTGAAGAAGCGGGTATCAGGGGCTACAAAAGCGCCTCACTGAGTACTGGTGAACTGGCGACTAGCTTAGGAGAAGCGTCATCGGCAGCTTTGGACCCAAGCGGTCTATCTCTGTCTTTATCTTTGCGTTTTTTTGGAATGTCGGTAGATGGGTGGCTTACTGAAGCCATTTCTGGATAATTGAAATGAGTACCAAAATATTTAGAAGCGTAAATGAATCGATGACGAATAGTTCGTTGTTTAACTAGGGCACAAAACCGACAGTGAGGTACGTCGTGGTCTGGGCCTAAGCAAGGAATGCAGTACAAATGGAAATCTTTATGAGGTATTTGCTTTCCACAAGAAATACAATTATTAACTTCTACTGACATTGGTTTAGAGCAAGAAAAAAAGTTTCCCTAACAGGGTACTTAGCTTAGTTGAAGACTTTGGTTCTGAAACTCGAAAACGAAAATTTCAGGAGTCAGCCGACCGACACTTACGAACTGCTTCTGCTTTGGGCACCACACGTCAAGAAAGACTAATGTAATGGTGTCGGCTGTATGCTTTATACCCCTGACTACCTGACATCATGGAAGATGAGACAGCAACCGACGCAGGCTACAAGACTTTGGTAATCAGGCCAACTGCAGGCTACTGCAAGAACATAACCCAAATGTGATGACTGTAACAGGGAAACACGAAGAACATCCATTGTACAGTCTTCTGTGTAGATGTGTCTGGAATATACATATGTTTGAAACCTAGATGTGGTCAGAAGTGGTCTGGGTGTATTAACACTGCCCATGTATGTGATATTATAGCCAAATATACCACAGTGAATGTACTGACACACATAGTAGTATGCGGTATCATACATGACTGAAACATCATGGTGACAGGATGTTTGCCACCCTCACAGGTGGCCAGCCTTGCAAGTGCAATACATGAGTCCAGATGCTTTGTTTAACAAATGAACTGTACCTGTTATGGGTCACATTAAAGGTTGGAAGAGGTGTGGACCATCATATTGTGGTCCTAATTAGTATGTAACAGAACACCTTGGATCCTAAGAGGGGTGTACACATAATTTATATCCATTGTATACGAGTAATGTGTCATGCATGACCTTACCTTAGGCCATTTGTCCAGCACACAATTTGCTGGCCTCTGTCCAGACATCTTGGCACTGACAAGTTTGTGAGGTATGCTGCAGGAATGTTGAGTTTGTGTCAGATAGGCCCCAGTGGTGACCCACTGTGGTGCAATACAGTTAACCCCAGCACAAGTGAACATGCACAACAAGCAATATAGCTATTACATAAAGCAATACAGCTATTACCGATAGTTATGTGCATGGTAAATTGCATGCACTTCACATGCGTGGGGTATTGCCAAGCAACAACAGAACAATATCATACTCACCAGCTGCAGGCTGATGCCCCATATGCAGACCAGAGGGTCCTAGGTAGTTGTAAGAGGGTGTTATTGCCAGCAGATGCACATGTGGCCTTGGTACAAGATGTATGCAGCATGTCTGCACATTTACAGTACTAACCGGTATAATACACAGCTGTCCTGTCTTCACCACAGATGCGCACCTCTGTGCATTAGAAAACCCCATCCACAACTGCAATCGGACCTGACACATGCATGTAGATACAATACAGATACATGTATGCCTGACAAATTAGTGTACTAATCCCCACTGGGCCCTTACCTGCATGCTCCTCATCCAGTGCGTGTGTGCAACCCACCTCCATAATGCTTCCCTCAGTGTCATGGCCTGTGAGTTCAGCGTGTGGGCCAAGTGTTGTGAGGAGCTCCTCGGTGGGTGGCAATGGGGGCTGGATGGTTGGGCCCCCCACCTGTGTCTAGCCGGTCCCTTGCTACAGCAGCAGCCCATTGATGGATATGGCATTTGAGGTAAGTGGCCCGATGCTGCACATGCACACAAGTTCTGCTGTGCAGTCCGGCATCATTTACCCTGTGGACCACACTATTCCACAGGGCAGTCCTCTCCCGCACATCATCTGCTCTCGTCCCTAGGACAGGACATAATGTCCAATCACATATTGGGTGAGTCTGTTCCCCGAACAGAGAATGCTGGTAGGTGAGCACTCTGCATGTTACTTGGAAGACATGAATAGGAAAAGGTCACAGGACCTCATACAGTTGTCAAAATGCACATCAACAGTGGATATTAATTGCATAAAATCCAGGCTACCCCAGAAACCTCCATGCTACCATGGCTATACCAGCTTGCATTACACGCCTGTCCCAGAGCCATCTTATTCCCCCCCATGTTGGACACTTTATTGTATAATCCTCTACCCTCCATTAATTTCTGTGTAGAGGGTTGACAGTGGTCATCTTCCATGTGGATGGGGTGTGTATGGTGGCAGGTCTGTGTTTGACAGTGTTGTGTGATGGAGCTCTGAGCACATGCCTGAGTTCATGTAGGAGGCAGACACTGATGTTAGTATGCCCCATGGAGATATGCTGTTGTTGCCAACAGTAGTCAATATGTACATGCTCGCCAATGCTGTCGGGAGGAGTGTGGTATCTCCATGTAAGACTGGGGTGGACAGGGTGGCGATGTTCCCACCTAACCTATGCGATGCAGGTTGCCTATATCCACGGCATGTGTGTATGAGGCGTTCTTTACCCCCAGGACAGGATGAATTCTCTTGTTTCATCTGAGGCTTACAACATATGTTCAGACACGGTTGCAATTGTTCTTGGTGGTGTGGATATGTCCGATTCATAGTCAGAGTCAGCCTTACAGGACGTCATCTATGAAGTTACCTGTTTGCTCAGATATAGGTGGACTTGCTTAAAAGTTGTTGCCTGCACCTATGTGTGTCTGTACTCCCAATGTAGCAACCTATTATGTGGTATGTGTATTGTTGGTGTCCACCAAAGGGGATTACTCTACCTTAGTGGAGGCTGGATATACAGGTCAGGTACTGCTGTGTCCGTATAGCTACAGTGGATATAAAGTCTACTTACCCCTGATACACTGCCTGGTATTTGTGCAATAGGAAAATGACACCACAATAATTCATTTCATAACCATTCCCACCTGTAGTGCGACCTACAGCCTGCACAATTCAATTGAAAACATAACACTCTGGTTTGTGAAAACATATGGAAATAATACTCAATACAATAAGCCAGTTGAATGAGTGTGCACACCCTTAAACTTGTGTATTCACCTCTTGAGATGGTTACAGCATTCATTCGTCTTGGTCTGGACACTAACATAGTGGCACATCTTCACTTGGCAATAGTTGCTCACCTTCCTAGAAACACCTTTGACTGTAATGCAATAGAATTAGGCAGGTTAGAGGTAACATTCAAGATGAGAAATATTATGAAATGATCTTCTGTAGCAGGATTGTCATACAGCACACAAACCTGGCATCCGAACAGGGGTGTGTGCACTTGTGATATCCACTGTATATAGGTGTTGATATAGCTGGTAGTGGTAGGCATGGACAGAGGATCATAACACAGGTGAATACTTCTCTGACAAATACCCGATAATCATGCCTACTCCAGTACCAACATCAGTGTTAGGGCAATGCAACCACCAGTAGCTGTACACATGTATGTCTGTTGTATGCACTGACACTGATATAAAACACATGTGCAACATCCACAACCTATTTACCTGGCTGCTTGAAACCCATGTGATTTGTTCTGTGCCTTCCAGCTGAACATATGCATACATACATACATGTGCTCAGGGGATACCTGGTATACATTTCTACTGACTAAGTATGGCACACTGTATTCACAGTCTTGCTGCTCAATCATGCTTCTCAACCTGTTACAGCAGTATGTCTGGACAATGGCACACATGAATGAGTGTCAAAGGGGACAGCAATATTGATACTGTATTAATAAAGCTACACCATACATTAGTACGTAGATTGCACAGTAGGGTTTGATATCACTGTGATAACCTGGAAGATGTGCAACAGTCATAAGCCGGTTATTATGTTACAATGCCATTGCTCACAGACCTGCCAATGATTTGGGTGACATAACACAGGTATGTGTGTATGTAACTACAGATATCAGTCACAAATGTGCTTAGTGTCCAGTAGAACACTGTACTACAGGGATAGATCTGGTTTGACTAGCTGGCAGCATGGCTTTTGTAGGTGATGCTCATGACCAGGTGATGGCCTGTGCACCTATTGGGGCTCCCAACTTGCTAACTGCATGCAGAGCAGCTGTGTAGTTCTTCCAACAGCCAATGTCATGGCAACACACTCCTATAAATGAGTACTCCATGTTGACATTGGCCCTTTCCCTTACTTGTGAGGAAGACATCCTGGAGTTGGGTGGGCTAATACCTCTTACAAGACTTGTGGAGACAAGCCAACTAAATGGTGGGGAAAATTCAGAACTTAGGAATGTGAGCATTGCTGTAATATGTTGGGAATACTACTGCTAGTTTAACAGGGTTTGTCTGCACATGCAACTTCTGCATGGCTTTCAGTCCAGCAAAGTTCTGTCTCTGCATTGCTCTCAACTGTAGGGCCATCCACATTAATGGCCGCAAGTTAGCCCGTTATGTATGGGCTGTTCCCCAGACAGGTGTTGTCCTTGGCAAATCAGTAGCATACTCTGGTGATTGCATTATGTAGATGGTAACATCCATTTTTTTCTGACTTTATATCCCTCAGAAAAGATATGTTACAGCAATCCCTGTAACACTAACAACTTTCTCAGTGTATAACAGCAGTATTTCATGTATGGCCATGCACTTGGGCTTCTGTCCACTAATTATGTCAGGCTTTGTCCAGATGTCATACAGTAGTAGGTGGCTAGGTACACTGGTCTATCATTATTTATTGCTGTAATTCTTGCTAAGGGGAATGGCTGGAAAACATGTTGAGGTCTGTACATTTCAGAGGTAGGTGTATAGGGAATGCTCTTGGATGGCCTTGTAACATATTTTATGTGGGGGACAGTAGCATGTTTTAAAACTAGGCTGTTAGAACATGTCAGACATATTACTGATAAGAAATATGTCAGTTCTATAGCTGTACATTTGAATAAATCACACCATGGGGACAGTAGTGGGTTTCAAGATACTGTTTCTGAAAACGTCTGTTCCTCAGTGTGATGATACATTCATAAAAGGACAATTTATGTACAGGCTTCAATGTATTAATATTAACTGTGATACTTTATCCCGTAGGGGGTTAAATGACTACTGTAATTGGAGGCTGTGTATTCAATGATGTAATTAGGTGTTAATTGCTTCTTGGGCTTAAGGCATGCATTTCTGGTGATGTTTACTCCTTGAAGGCTTTGGCCAAGACATCAGAGTATAATAAAAATGTGTGAATTACTGGCCGGTTGTATTTTTCTTTGCCATGGTCAGACATTTTATTTGTTTTGCTAAGAGATTGTTGCATGTCTGGCCATTTTGCATGGCCTATCATGATTGTGTAGCAGTGTACTGTTCAGTCATTTATTTGGACCGGGTGGGGGGGGGGGGGCAGATGTGAGTTTCATGGCTGCTTTTTTATCCAACTGTACATGCATGCTTCCCCAGCTGTGGGTGGTCTATAAGCAGCATATGTTTGTATGGGCATTTTGGGACATGTATGCATATATATATATATATATATATATATATATATATATATATATATATATATACACATACATATATATATATATATATATATATATATATATATATATATATATAAATATATATATACATACATACATATACACACATACATACACACACACACACACACACATACATACGTACGTACACACACATATACATACACACACACACCTGTATATGTATACATTTAGATATTTTATATATAAATAAATATTATTATACATACATACACACATATATATATATATATTTACACCTCAGTATTTATTAATATATCTATATATTGGTGTACACATATACGGATTTACCTACATATCTCACTTGTTCTATATGTATGCTTCTATTCAGATATTTACATATACCAATCCTTCCTAATTGCACACTTGTCTCTTCCCTATTGTAAACTGGCTGTAAAGAAGGGTATGTTTGAGACTACATCCTAAAACAATACATCTGAGGTAGCTTACTGGTAAATTGCATAGACTATCGTGTGCAGGGTCCTGGGTTCAAGACCTGCAAGGGCTGTTTATTTTGTTGCTAGGCAGAACAAGGACTGTTGATACAGAGTGATTAAGGCAGTTTTGAGCAGCTTTAAGTGGGTTTGCCCGATGGTAAGTGGTGCTAACGTACGGTTAAATGAACAAGACGCTTACACCATGTAGGCTTTGCTTACCAGTGCACAAATCTGCTTAGCATTTACATGTAAGCAATGGTTACACCTGCTAGGCATAGCTTAGCCTTGGTAACCAGTGATCACATTCCAGTCTGTTAAATAGCAGTCTGTTAAATAGCAGGGTAATGACATTTTTAATACGTGTACTTAATTCCCTTTACATAATATGCATCTATGTGCTCTCATTACAGTAGCAAGGGGTGTGAGTATACTGTATGGGACACCTGGGTATACATGGGTAGTACCGCAATCGGTTCTGTTTTGATTTGTTTCATACATGGGTAGTATCCCAAGTTATATGCAGTAACACTTGTATGTTACACCAGCTACAGTGCACTGGTTAGTAGACATAGTTTAATACATATGGTAAAGTACTTTTAACAGTGCTTTTTCAAGTAAGACTAGATTGCAGATTGTAGTACTGGAACTATACATCCCTGCATGCAAAGCTGGACTCTTGAGTACTGAGTATCATGTTCTACGTGTTTGAACTGTATGTTTATATGTATCTCCTATTGGACATCGATCTGATATGTTGATATTCACTGCAGACTACTATGTTCTTTGGACATGTCATTGGGGACTGCTGTCATGTAGTAACGGCATACCTTTTAAGTTTCAGAGGTGCATATTACAGTACATTCATCCTGATGCATATCCTGTTGGCTATCTACTTTCTGTCTGTCCTCTTTACATATGTCAGGTATTGCTACGGCCATACCACTATGTAGGTACCCACATTGTATTGTGCTGTGGGCCTAGACAATGTTGCTAGTTCCGACATATGGGATATTCCTTAATGTGGGCCTTGTCTGTGTGAGGAACATTACAGAGGTGGTGGCCTACAGATTCACATACAGTGGGTGGCAATACGTCACGGGACAGGAGATGTGGAGAGAGCCAACCAACATGGGGGACATATTCCCAGATTTGTGAACAGATTCTATGTCATCAGTGCTGTTATACACATGGTGGATTGAGAGCTTGACAGGGTTTGTGTGGATATGCATTTAGTGTGTGACATCATGACTCACAGTGATAGGTCTCTGACATACCTCTCCACTGATGCACAGTCCAGAGACTGGCCACGTCTGCCTGTCATGTTTTGTGTGTTACGACAGTTGGTGCCCTTAGTATAACAGCTGTGGACTCTGGGGAATGCAGTCAGTAAATACTCACTGCAATTAGTATTACCAACATCATATTCATCATAAAAGATGTTACAACAAACCCAGTGACATCTCAACTGTCTCAATGTATGACAGCACCATGTCCAATCTACCCCTGTGTTTGTGCCTCTGTTCCCAGGTAGCAATATAGGGGCTGATGGAGAGCCTAGTGAGTGGGGAATGTTATCAAAGGCTTTTGCAAGATCAATGTAGGCTGTTGGTGTCACCTTACCTTCATCCACAGCACAGATGACTGACGGCAAGAGGTTGACCAGGTTGAATGGGCAGGTATGACCTACACTTCACAAAGGTACACTGTGTGGGTTCCAGAGTCTGCAGATTCCCATATCCATGTTTATTTAGGTGTATGATGATGCATTCCATAGCTTCGCATAAAAGACTTGTCAGGCAGTTGGGGCGGTATTTCACAGGGTCTGTAGTTACACTTCGTTTGTGGGGAGGGGTGACTGTGGCAGTGCACAATTCAGTAGGGACAACACCTGAGGTGAGGCTGTGCTTTAACAGGGCGCACATGGAAGGTGCAAGGTCACTCTGTATTTCATATAGAACATAACCACGTGTGTTCAAAGGTCCCACAGAGGCTGTATTCTTAGCATTGGACAGTGGTGCTGTAACCTGTGCTGCAGTAATACTGGGTGCCTGGCAGTGTACTGGTATTGGGACTGGTCCTTTGGAGGGGTGAGGGGTACTGTTTGCACTAAGATACCAGCCAGTATATTGGCATTATTTGTTGGCTCAGTCTGGGAGGTAACATTGTCTAGTTGCTCAGAACAATTCTTGGTATTGCCATGGAGATTCTTTACATAACTCTATGTGGCCTTGTGGTTGTCTTTAATATCTGCTCCAAGTCTGTTCTCACAACTAGCTTTGTATTATCTGATGAGTGATCTCAACTATTCATTGAGGCCGATAAAAGTTTATTTCCTGTCTGACTTGATTCCACATCTGTTCCCTCCTTCTGTTGTAGGGTTTCTTTATGGCAAGGGACCACCAGATCAGCTTTTTTTTTGGAGGTGAGGGCCCTGGTTGTATTGGGCAAGGTGGTATCCATGCATTTGTGTACATGCTCATAGTGCATTGTTGTTTGATTTAGCTGTCATGCAACTAGTTTCCATTTGCATGGCTAACGAGAGGTTAGCCACCTCTGCTTTTATGAGGCCATAGTTAGCTTTGAAAAGGCTTTTCATGGTGGTTACCGTGCAGTGGGGGTAGGATTGCTGTGGATTTCCAAGTGTGATTACTTTGTGTTCAGATATAACATGTGAGGTGTTGACTATTGGTGTAGAACAACAGTCACCCATGTTAGGAAGGACCAGGTCGATGTGATGGGCATGTGCATCGGTACATGAGTAGCTTTCCCACTTAATGGTGGGGTAGTTGAAGTCAACCAGCATGAGAGAGTGTTAGGTTAGACACTAAAATTCTACAGGGTGTTTATGGACATGAAGTGTGAGTTTTGAACCTAGACCACTGTCTTACCCAATGTTAGCTACACCTGCAAGATCTGTAATGCATAATGTTGGTCTACCACTCTGGAGGTGTGTGCATCCTTTATGAATATGGAAATAAAACCACCTCTGGAGCTTCGGTCCACGTTCTGTAGCCAAATGTTGCGGAATTACATATAGGCTGGTACTGCAGGGGTGCTTCCTGCTGCCTTTATCCAGGTCAGGTCTCTGTTACAGCACATTTGTCACTGTTCCTCATTTTAAGGAATACTTCCAGTGAGTGAGTTTCCAGATTTAGAATTCCAGTGTGCAGCAGCATGACCCGCTGATTGCCATGTTTTTGTAGCCATCATATATTTATATACAACTGTATATACACATGTATTTATTAGCCTTTATATACATATATATATATATATATATATATATGTGTGTGTGTGTGTGTGTGTGTGCATATATGTGGATATGAATGTGGATGTATATCTCTCTATGTATATATGTATCAGTATGTATTTGTTCACATACATGCATCTCCATACATATATACATGTATATATAGACTACGTGAATGGTTTTAAAGACTACTTTCCCTACTCTTGGATGACTGTACTAACTGGGATGTTTGGGATGTCACCACTATTTTGTAGGGCTCAGATGGTGTAATGGTACACTGCTTTGGTCACAGTTTACAAAGCTGTGAGTCCAGGACTTGGCAGGCCTTATTATGTTGTTGCAAGGCCAAACAGTTCAGCTGTAGTGGAAGGGATAAAGGCATTAATTACGAGAGGTCCCTAGTTGGGGCCCCTCCATAGGTTCATAGGTTGGTACTAGGCTATCAGCCCTAGGGCCTATACAAGCCTAGCCATAACAATTCCCTAGCTATTTCTTTCCACACTATTTACTTCCCTGGACCACTGTCTAGCAGGGTGACTGACGTGATCCCCGGGGTGAATTTCCTTTCTTCCATCCAAACATCAAGGTTTCTTTTGAAGTGGGCCAAAGAGGCACTCTGCTTGACATGTATGGGCAATCTATTCCAGAGTCTGAGGAGTCTCTGGGTCAGGAACCTATCCCTCCAGCATGTTTTGTTTATTGTGATGACAAGGTTTAGATCCCTGGAGCATGTAGCTCTGAGGGATTGGGATTTCTTTAAGTGTAGCATGTCCAACAGCTCTGGGTTTGACATGGCCTTGTATGTTAAGCAGAGATCGCCTCTGATTAGACGATATGCGACAGAGTATAGCTGGAGTTTTTTAAGGCGGTCAGCGTAGGGCATCTGCTTTAGGCCTGTGATTCTTTTAGTGAGGTATTGATGCAGCCTTTCCAGTTGTTGCAGATGTCTTGAGAGGTACATGCCAAACGGGGCGCTGTATTCTATAATGGGTCTAATGAGGGATGAGTACAGTGGGACAATGACCTCCTTTTTTCTGGATGAAAAGCCCTTAGTGATGAGGTGTGCCACATAGAAGGATTTCATGACTGTTGTGACGATGTGGTTATCGAAGATGAGACCACTGTCCACCTGTGTCCCTAAGTCTCTTATCACACTTTCGGTGTTGAGTGTACTGCCACCTATATGGTAATTCATGGGTACATGTTTTTTTTCCCAAAGGGGATAACTATACATTTCTTGGCACTGAGCTTGAGCCCATGGCTCTGGCACCAAGCATCTGTTTGGCCCTTTTGTAGAGTATCCACATAATTTGGGGATTCAATAATGGCTCCAAGTTTGCAGTCATCTGCAAACTTTGTTAGCCAGAGTTTCTTCATGTTGGCCTGTACTTCAGAGAAGTAGATGCCAAACAAGAGCGGTCCCAGGACTGAACCCTGAGGTACTCCACTTATCACTTGTCTGGAGCTGGATTTGGAGTCGGCTACTTTTACAGTGTGGGTTCTATCAGTAAGGCAGTTAGCAACCCATTGAGTGATGTAGGGATTAATGCCCAGCTTAGTAAGTTTATCTAGGACTCCAGAGTGGGGGATGGTTTCAAAGGCCTTGGCAAGGTCTAGATAGGCTGTGTGGATCACCCCCTTGTCCATGGCTCTGGAGACTGATTCGAAGAAGTCAATCAGGTTCAGGAGACAAGAGCGGCCGGTTCAGGAGACAAGAGCGTCCCTTCACAAACCCAAACTGGGTGGGGTCCAGTGTTTGAAGGTTGCCAATATCTTTGTTTATAAGTTTCATGATAATACGCTCCATGGCTTTGCAGATAAGGCTCGTCAGACTGATGGGACGGTAGTTTTTGGGATCCAAGGTGGATCCCCCCTTGTGGAGTGGGATAACTGTAGCTCTGTGCCACTCAGTGGGCATGAAACCCGAGGTGAGGCTATGATTAAACATGACACTTAGGTGAGGTGCCAGTTCATACTGTGCCAGTTCATATTGTATTCACCCCCATTTACAGTGCCTTTGGTCAGACGTTTTGCAGTGAGAGGTTCTGAGTATGGATCCAATGTCTGAATGCACTACATACATATATTACAATATATATATATAGATACATATATATGTATATATATATATATATATATATATATATATATATATATATATATGTATGTATGCACACACACACATTAAATACATATATATATATATATATATATATATATATATATACATACATACATACATACATACATACACACACACACACACACACACACACACACACACACACACACACACACACACACACACATCTATATATAGGTTTATAGGTTCATAGGTAGGTACTAGGCTATCGGCTCAAGGGCCTAAGTAAGCCTAGCCAACAAGGTTTCATGGCTTACGCCACCCAAGAAAGTTATTTTTCTGTGCTCCTGTCGAGCAGAGCCACACTAGTGATCCCCTTGCTGTATTTCCTATTTCCCATCCACTCATCAAGACTTTTCTTGAAGAGTGCTAATGAGGAACTTTGCTTGATATAGATGGGTAGCTTGATCCAGAGTATGGGAAGTCTCTGGGACAGGAATCTATCCTCCATCTTGTCCATTTTATTGTGGTGACAAAATTTAGGTACCTACAGCGTGTAGCTCAGAGGGATTGGAATTTCTTTAGGTGTAGCATGTCCAACAGCTCTGGGTTTGACATAGCTTTATATGTTAGGCAGAGATCACCTCGGAGTAGGCGATATGCTCTGAAGTAAAGCTGGAGTTTTGCTGAGACAGTCAGTGTAGGGCATCTATTTGAGGCCAGTAATCCTCTTTGTGAGGTACTTCTGTGGCCTTTCCAGCTGCTGCAGATGTCTTGTGAGGTACATTCCAAAAGGGGCATTGTACTCTATAATGGGTCTAATGAGTGTCTAGTAGAGGGGAACAATGACCTCTTTTCCTGGATGAGAACCCTTTTGTGATGAGGTGTGCAGTGTAGAAGGATTTCCTGACTATTGTGGCAATGTGATTATCAAAGGAGACACTACTGTCCACCTGGGTCCCAAGACATCTTATCACACATTCGGCGATAAGTAGACTGCTGCCTATGTGGTAGTGCATAGGTACAGAGTTTTTACCAAAGGGGATGACAATGCACTTTTTGGCATTGAGCTTGAGGCCATGGCTCTGACACCAAGCATCTGTCTCAGTGAGACCCTTATGTAGGATGTCCACATCATTTGGGGACTCGACTATGGCTCCAAGTTTGCAGTCATCTGCGAAACTCGTTAGCCAAAGGCGTTCTGTATTATCCTGCACTTCAGAGAAGTAGATGCCAAACAGGAGATGTCCCAGGACTGAACCCTTTGGTACTCCACTTGCCATTGGTTTGAAGTCAGATTTGGACTTTGCAAATTTTACAGTGTTGGTTCGGTCAGTGGGCCATTTGGCAACCCATCTTGTGACATAGGGATTTATAGCGAGTTTAGCTATAATTCCAGAATGGGGAATGGTGTCAAAAGCCTTGGTGAGGTCAAGATAGGCTGTGTGAACCACCTTACCCTCGTTTACGGCTTTGGTGAATGTTCCAAATAAGTCACTAAGATTCAGGAAGCATGATCTGCCTTTCACAAATCTGAACTGGGTGGGGTCCAGGGTTTGGAGGTTACCTATGACTTTGTTTACAAGTTCCATGATGATACGTTCCATGGCCTTACAGACCAGGCTCATCAGGCTAATAGGGCGGCAGTTCCTGGGATCAGTGGTGGCTCCCCCTTGGTGAAGTGGGATAACTGTTGCTGTGCGCCATTCAGTGGGCACAAAGCCGGAAGTGAGGCTATGACTGAACATGGTGCTTAGGTGGGGAGCCAGTTAGTTCTGAGGTTTATGTAAAACACAGCCTGGGATGTTCTCCGGTCCCATGGATGCTGTGTTTTTGGCTTTAGAGAGTGCAGCTTTTACCTGTGTAGTTGTGATTACAGGGACTCTTCATTCTTCCTTTCTAGATATGGGCCCTTTAGGGGGTGGGAGGGGGGTAAAGTTAGCACTGAACCTATCTACCAGGATGTTGGCAGTATCAGTTTGTTCTGTAATTTTCATGCTATTGTGCTGTAACTCAGAGCAGATCTGGGTGTTGCCATCGAGTTTCATGACATAGCTATAGAATGCTTTGTGGTTTTCCCTAGAATCAGTGGCGATTTTGTTTTTGTAGCTAGTTTTGGAGGATCTTTTAAGGGATGTCAGCTTCTTACTGAGGCTGACCATGGAGCTCCTCCACTCATGGCATTTTACTCTCTTTTGCAACAGTTTCTTCCTTTGGTCGTAGAGTTTGTTTATGGCAGGGGACCACCAGATATTTTTTTGAGAATAGCGTCTTGGTTCTATTTGGGATAGAACGATCCATGCACATGTGTACTTGTTGTGGAGTGAACCGAGTGTGTGAGTTATGTGGCGGATCCTGGCCCCCGACAGGCAGCTGACAGTAACCATCTCCTTGTTTAGCCTAGTGAGACTGCAGTCAGTGTGCCTGACTACAGTGTCACCTATGATTAGTGTGTGTTGGGTACGTTGTTTTTCCTTATGGGCTGTGGTTGAGTGGCACACTGAGTCTGTCGGCTATGTGTCATTTGGCTTGTGTTGGGGGGTGGAGGTTGTTTGTGTTTCTGCTTTGCAGGTCTCTGTTGCTTGAGCAGATTATTATTGAAAGCCTCCTCGAATGTTTTTGTGTTTCTATGTGCGGAGTTTGGTGGTGTAGGTTTAGTGGGACTATGTGATGAGTCTGGTGTGGTGCAAGTGTTTACCTTCTCCTCTTGACTGTCAAGTTCAGTCTTGGTTGGAGAGAGCTTTACCTCCAGTTTGGCTAGTTAAGTGCATCTCTCACAGTTTGTAGTGTTGGTGGTAGGAGGAGAGGGTTGTCTGTGTACATGAGGCAATTGCTACATTACCCCAAGATGCCCAGATTCATCAATTAAATAGGAGAGAACACTGGGAGCTGACCCTTGTCTATGCCTGAATAAAAAACTATTTTCCTCTAGACAAGAGAGGAAAGAGAGTACAAGAGCTGTTTTTCTCTATGCAAGTGAGGAAATAGTACAAAAACTGTTTTCCTCTAGGTAATGAGGAAGGTTGAGTGCTGCAGTAATTTGTAGCTTATTTAGTGCTTACAAGTTCTGAACGAGTGCTTAGCACGAATAAGCAAATTCAAGTGCTAAAACTAAGAATGTGTATCTGAACTAGACTAGTTACAGGAAAGAAACAAGTGCAAATGCAGGCTTTTAAATCAGGAAGTTAAGGGAGATGGAAAAACTGCCCAAACGGCCAATAACTACAACTTCTGAACCAGAAACCACTCCTTATGTGGTAGGTTGCCTATGCTTAACAATCCCACTGATAAGCTAGCAAGATTCCCTCCAACACAGACAGGTTTGGGGGACTCAGAAGCTTACAAACAGTCCTGGATATAGAAAATCTTTATCTGCACTAGACTAGACTAGTTACAGGAAAGGCAGGAAACATGCATAACTTTTTTGTTGCAGTTAAGCAGAACACAGAAAAATTCTAGCAAAGGTTTTTTTTTTTTTTTTTTTGTTAAGATTAGGAAACCAAGTGCGTTGGCCTTCTCAAATTGTTCTCTCTGTATTAGGTAGAATGAGCTAATTACAGTAGACTGGGAGGAGTGTCCCAGATCAAATTTACAGTGGGGCGGGCAACTGCAAAGCCACCAAGTATAACAGCAACACACCAACAGAACAGAGAGGGTGGGGAAATAGTAAAGCTAGTAGCCTACACTCTTTTAGCCACTAAACACTACAGAAATGTTTATCACAGCAGAAGAACAGCAGTGAGCCACAAAATAAAAGTTTTAAACAGATAAAGGAGCAAGGAAACTCTACAGAATGCTTTCAACTGCAAACAAATCAGTTACATGACACACTCCTTGGCAGAAAATCACAACAAACAAATAGGTGCTTAACAAGTAGAGAAAATATCAGGCCCAGTAAGGCAGACAATTTTAGTTTAACCATGCAGATTAGTTAATAGCAATACAAAACAGTAAAAAGTATGCAGTAGGCAACAAAAAGTGCTACATATAAATTGCTAGAAGAAATAACTAGTAAAAATAAGCAAAAAACAGGATACTTATTGTTATACATCTCAGATCAAAGTTGTAGTCAATGCCCCTCCTCACTTGGCTCACTGTGTATAGACAGAAATCTTCTCAAAGTTAGGGCTTAAATACCAGAAGATACAACCTTAAACAACTTTTTTTTAAAAAAAAGCTCAAAAGAAACAATGAGTGATTACTCCAAGCCCTAGATCACCCAACCTCCACCAGCCAGCAGCCAATAAACACAATCGTGCCAAGAAGGTAAAGAAAGGCTTCTGTTAATTCAAGATGGCCTGGTCATGTGCTCAGAACAATCACTGCAAAAACAAACAGGCCCAGAGACAGCAAATCTGAACTGGGACAATACTAAAGCTACTACCTTACACTCTTAGACAGTAGACACTACAGATAGATATATAGATATATGCATTTTATATATATATATATATATATATATATATATGTATGTGAGTGTACATACATATATATATATATATATATATATATATATATATATATATGTGTGTGTGTATGTGTGTGCGCGTGTGTGTGTATATATATATATATATATATATATATATATATATATATATATATATAGTGTGTGTGTAATATATAGATTTATATATACACACACACATACACACGTGTGTGTGTGTGTATATATACATATATATATATATATATATATATATATATACATATATATATATATATATATATATAAAATCATATACACACACACACACACATATGAATACATTTTCCCTACTGTTGAATGGCTGTGCTAAATATGCTTGAGAAAACATCAAACATATCTACAGCTCAGACGGCTTAGTGGTAAATTGCTGTGGCTATGGTGTGCAGGGTCCTGGGTTCAAGTCTGGCAAGGGCTGATTATTTTGTTGCTGGGCAGAACAAGGGCTGTTGGATACAGAGCGACTAAGGCACTTTTAAGCAGTTGTAAGTGGGTTTGCGTGGCCGTACGCAATGCTAACTTCCGTTTACATATGCTTGCAGACAGTTACCCTTAAGTGCTTAACCTGTGTAGGCAGTGCTTAGCGCCACGCAAATGGGCTTAATCCCACTTACTACCGTTTAAAAGTGCTTACTCCCACTTATCCCTGCGCTAATTTCTTTAAAAGAAAAGAAAAAAGGGGTGATAAAGGGGTGAAAAAGGGGCACACAGAGGGAAAGACAATATGGAAAGTAACTAGGCATGTACAGGACTGGTTGTAGGGAAGGTCCATAGCAGTCCATTTCTTCTACAGCAACAGCTGTGCATATATACTGAATTTGGAGGTAGATTTGGACTCAAACCCCCGAAGGAGGGGTGAGGACAACAATAATGTGTTGTGAAGCAAATCAGACCAGATTACATGTGTGCAGTGGAAACTTGTGCAAAATGGACAGCTATGTATGGGGCAAAATTTTATGGGGGAACAGATTGCTCTTTTAAAGGTAAGAGTGGGATGTTGGGGAAGGTTAGCAAGTATATCTGGGGAGGTAGGTTGGGTAGGAAGACAGACAAGACAGGCAACGCAGCATACAGGGATGGTATATGACATGTGGGGGGTAAACACCTTTAACGGGGAGTGGTGTTTGGAAAGCAGAAGCCCATGAGCCCCCAAATGGAAACCATGGGACTGAGGTCCCCCACACATGGGCAGTCACCACTGCACCTTCACGGCCCCGAAGGTGGCTGTGCTGCGGCACAGCAGGAGGGGCAGGCTGACCCTCTAATTGCGCCATGCGGTCCTCAAGCTGGCATAGCAGATCTCCAAACTCCTTTCGGAGCTCACTACTCACCAAACCCCGGACGTGGCTTCGGGTGACAGGATCCTGTCCACGCCCACTCCCGGGGGGGGTGAGACCCATCCTCCTGAGGCAGTTCCACCCGAAAGTGGTGCAGGACCAGCAGACAAGGAGGTCCCCGAGGTGGGTCCCAGACATGCTGGGGCCTGGTGCCATGCCCAGATGAGGTGAGAGAAGAGGGTCTGCTGGGATTGGCATTCCCAAATATGCTATGGTGTTAAAGTTTTAGAACTTATGTGGGTTAGTAATAGTCAACACAATTCAGGATTAGTTATAACAGCATGCATAGATATTCCCATTAACCCAAAACAACAGATTTGGAACAGTTGCATAGCAAACAGAACACATGCACATATGGAACCACAGTGGCCATTACAACGGCATGCAGGTTACATTGATAGCAACAGGTCACCAATGGTAGTATTTCAACATGGAACATTAATAGAAACACATTTCAATATTTGTTGAACAACAAGACATATGTCCCAACACTAGGTTTGGTGTAAATATACCCATTGATTTGTGTCTTTAGATTATTGTTGCACATATGGTGGGGGGGATGTCAATTAACAACTTGTATATCCTTGCAGTACTCGCAACTTTAATGGATCACTGCTCTAATCATTACTCTACAGGTATTACTACAATACCCTATGGCCTTGGTTTGGGCAGTGGTATGTTTGTACACAGTGTATAATTCAACTGTCTTACAGCTAAATTCTACTTCTCTTACCTGGTAGACCTGTGGAGGGAATGTTTGTTAACACTACCTGACTGTTTCTACACATATTCCCAGATTCCTAGCTATAATTACGCACATACCTCTCAATCTCTTCATGCACAACATCTGGACAAAGCTTGACAACATGGGGGTACAAATAAGGACATATTTTGAATATTGCTCTTATAAAGTTTTTGGACAGTTGCTAGAGTAACAGGATTTGTTTTAATATACATTTTCTGAAGGGTTTGAAGTCTGACACTCAAAATGTATGTGCCAGGAAAAAAAAGAGGGACAGGCCAAAAATAGGAGCCAAATATCTGGACATTCTGGGAAAATCTATACAGTTGAGAGGTATGATTATGCATACAGCTTACTACCACTCCCAGGATTCGAACAATGGCTGTGTCTGCTAAAAATACAACAATTTCCGTTTCATCGGAATAAGCTATTTAGAAACTGCTGTCTGTTCCTTCAGTGTTTTATGTTGAAGTCTCTCTTGGTTGTACAATCTGACCTTGTAATTACAACAGTCTTATACAGACATTCCTAGACATATCTTTATGTAGCACAGTGTGAGAAACAGTGGTTGACAGAACAGTACTATTCTGATATCAGATCTTGGTGAAAGCTATATGTCAGGCCATACAATACCAGAGTAAAACACAACCAGTCCAGGGTTTAAAGCTTTATTGCCAGGCAGTTAAAGTTTTCTTATCTGAAAGACCTGTGGAGGGAATGTTTCTTAACACTACCTGACTGTTTCTACACATATTCCTGTTTCTACACATATTCCCAGATTCCTAGTTAACATTATGCACATACCTTTCAGTCTCTCCATGCACAAACACTGGACAAAGTTTGACAACATGGGGGTACAAATAGGGACATATTTTGAATATTGCTCCTATAAACTTAGAGATTTGCTAGAGTAACAAGATTTGTTTTAATATACATTTTCTGAAGGATTTTCTAGAAGTCTGAAACTCAAATGTATGTCATTATTTAGCTACTACCATTCCGAGATCATTCCAGTGATTTGCCAGGGAGAAAGAGGAACAGAGCAAAAATATGAGCCAATTATCTGGACATTCTGTGAAAATCTGTACAGTTGAGAGGTATGATTATATATACAGCTTACTACCACTCCCAGGATTCGAACCATGGCTGTGTGTGCTAAAAATACAACAATCTGTGATTCATCAGAGTGAGCTATTTAGAAACTGATGTCTGTTCCTTCAGTGTTTTCCAAGTCTCTCTTGGTTGTACAATCAGACCTTGTACTTAAAACAGTCTTATACAGACATTCCTGGACATATTTTTTATGTAGCACAGTGTAGGTAACAGTGGTTAACATAACATTACTATTCAGAGAATGCAACACTAAATGCCATAAAATACCAGAGTAAACACAACCAGTCCAGGATTTAGAACTTTATTGCCAGGTAGTTACGGTTTTATTGAAATATCACCTATATGGGACTATTACGGTCATATTGTCTGGTTTATTCAGTACAACCCAAACACAGTTTTTATACTGCCAGGTGACTTTCTACTACTTTATATTTATTTGGTATGACTACTACAAGCTGGATTGTTACTCACCAGTCTCGCGACGCAGCCTTTGCAACCTATTTGCATGGGCTTCCTAATTCACAGCCCGCTCAGTTGCAGCTTTAAAGGGAATAGAGAAATATTTAGGCATACCTATCCATCACCTACACAAGCTGGACTTTGGTAAAACAGTTATAGATATGAATACTTACACATTGCTGGGATATCACCCCTCTGTCTTGCTTCTTGGACCCACTTGCCCAAGAGCTCCCTCTTCCTCCGCTTCATCTTGGCACAGTGGTGCCGGACCTGCTCACCAGTCCAAGGGACACCAGTGGCACTGGTGAGATAAAGGGTGAGATGGTCCCAGGCTTCCGCTTTAAATTGGGCGCCCTGGTACTGGACCTGCACCAGTCTCTTGTCATGGTTATTTACCAGGAGTCCTACCATGACCTTGGACTCCTGTATGCCCCAGAACTGCGCCCGGAAGCGCATGTCCTCGCCAACACCTGCCGTACTGCCTACAGTGGGAAGCTGCAACCAGTTATGAGCTGTATTCCTGCCTGCGAGGTTTAAATACGGCCAATTTCCTGCCCTTTGCCGTGATTGGATGGTTTTGAGTATGCTAAGCTACGGTCAAACCTGCTTAGCTAAGGTTGGCAGTGCTTAAAGAGGCAGGTTCAGCATTGCTACCAATGGGAAAATACACTTAGCTGAGCTACTCATTGCTTAGCAGTCATATTTACACAATGCTTACACCTGGTAAGCAGAGCTGTGTAAGGCTTAGCATTGCTTATTTTTTATTTTATAGACTATCTGTTGTGTGGGACTGATTTATCATTCATTACATATTATACACTTGTTTACTGTCCCTGACATCCCCCAATGTGCTTTCCTTACATTTATTCATGTGTGACTATAGTGTATGGAGCACTTGTGTTTATATGGGGGTTTCACAACTTTATTAAACTGACACCTCACATCTGGACCTACTACAGTACTCTGGTTAACAAACATATGTTATTTAGTAGATGATTATTAAAAAAAAATGTACTGCTTTCACATGTAAAATGCAAATTGTTTACAGTGGAGATTGAACCGGGAGTGGCCACTTACAAAGCGTATGCTCTAACCACTACACTATTGCAGTACTGTTTATGTTGGATGTCTGGACTAAGTGTAGCTAAGCAACGGGAACACCCACGCAGCTACGCTTAAACTTTATTGCATGTATAAAAACAAATTGTGGTGTTTACTTACTTATACCCTTCAGAATATCCATGCTAATGCTGAACCTGTTATTCTATCAACTTTCTGCTTTGTGCACATTCTTTACTCTGACGGGTTGAGAGGTGTGCGCTATGTGCTTATGCTACATCTGTTATTCTATCAACTTCTGCCTTGGTAGGGACGACTGTCCTTTATGGTTTTGACCAGATTTCTTACCCTGATGGGTTGGGGTGTTCTGAGCCTTCTCGCTCTCTGATGTGCAGGGCGGCGTGTGTATTGTGACAGCACTGCTCTCAGACACATCCCCTGCACTTGTACACAGAATGGTGTCTGTTTTGCAGCACGCCTTCATGAATATGCATGGCGTGCTGCATGGGAACAGTCCCTTCCATGCAGGAATAATCCCGGGGAAAGTTGTGTGAAATTTCTGCATCTTAGACCACTTGACAGAGAAAAATATACTTTAATACACCAGACTTAAGCATTTATCTAAATGTTCCATTTCCTAATTATTATCGTTAGAACAGTCTTCCATCCAGGTCTCTCTGCTTGCCTCTTTAGGCTCATACGACTAGTTAGAATCTGCAATATTCAACAGAAAAATTTTCTCAAAGAGAAAGCAGATCTTCTAAAGATTCAAAAATACTTGTTCCTTCTGAAAGGAAAGAATCTTCTGGAAATAAAATGCAGCACTTAATACCACAATTAAAAGGCCTTTACCAGTGGAAAGCATGCCTTTCTTTTTTTACACTACTTTATCTGAGTGGCCATTATCAAATCTGATGACAATTACGGGCCTTTAACCAGCAGAGGGCACGCCTTTCTTTTTTAATAACTATTCAGAGAAAGTACTATATCAAATCTGATGACAGAGCTAGAACAAATTTTCAAAAGTGTCGCTCGACAGGTCAGGATAAAACAGGTAAGCATTGTGAGTTGTTGTTCAAGCAGCTTTACTATGTACAAACACATTATAAATTAGGTTAAGTAACTAACATAAACAAACTAGCTATAATGCATATAGACGTTAACACTCTGGCTTCACCTTCAAAATGGCACTGAAGCTGCTAACAAGTGGTATTCATATGCACACACAGATCTTGGAAATGCTTCTTAAAAAGGTACAGCACACTCATTATTCGACATCCTCCCTTTTTGAGAATATGAGTTAGGCATTATTGCTGATATTAATGAATATGCAATTTACACAGAAATGATTTTCATCATGCAATTATACAACTATGTCCAAGCTGCTGTGTAGTTCACACTAGGCTTTGAAATGCGACCATATCATGTGACATAACATTTGGGATCTGGTTTAGCAACTGGGATTAGAGTCTCTGCTGACTGTTCAATCCTAGGAACACTGGAATCATCTGTCGGAACAGTATCAGGAATCAAAACATGTTCTGGAACAGGAACATCATCTGGATTGCTCTGAGAGTTAGAGTCTTTATCACAGGTACGATGCTGCGATATCGGTTCTGCTACAGGAAGAAGATATCTGCGATTTCTCCTATACTCCACACCCTCTAATTTAACAAAACATGATCTTGGCTCTGCACAAATACTCTTCACTAGACCAATCCAGTCAAAACCTTCTTTTTCTAATAGACGAAGAAATCTGCTCGTCATAGCTGGACTTTTGGAAAGAATGCTTTTCTAGATAACTGATCTTTGATCACTTGGTTGTTCTTAGCTTTAGGCCTCAATACACTAGAAATGACATAGAACTGACAGGCGATGTTTTTCTGGTTTGCCTAGATAGAAGTCTCTGAGCAGGTGAGACAATGATAAACAGTTAACATTTACAAACCAGGAAAAAAAGAAAAACGGAGGCTACAAATCACGCCAGCCAAAGGATTTCAAAGATATTTTTACTATGCTTAGTTAGCGCTTTCATGCAAACCATTGCTTGCACTTCCTCAGACAAAGCAAGAATAAAACGCATTGCAATTTATATTTACAAATGCTAAAGCCAAGCCCAAGATCAATTAAATAATTTACTTGTGCTTAGTTAAACCCACCATTTACCAACAGTACTTAGCTAATTAAAGCCACACACATAGATAAAAGGGAAAAAAATACATATAATGTATTCTATTTTAACTAAACCAACTACCCAACATTCACTTTGAAAATATATGACAAAATTTCATTGTGTATATATATATATCTTAAAAACTACTAAGCTTTACATTTTATGTATGTAGGTACATGTGTACACGCTATTAAAAATACTAACATGAAAATACTTGATTTTTAAGGTTTCCCAAGTTCAAATGTAAACATATTTAAGAAGAAAATAATAAATACATATAATTAAATATATATAAATATATGTGTATGTATGAAAAACCAACTATCTTTCCAAAGCTTTGATATTAAGTAAACATTTGATGGAACACATGTCGTTAATACCCGGATAGGAATAAGCGTTGGTTTTTAGCTGCCACAGGAGTTCACGTTCCTGTAATCTTAAATACCATGGTCCCCCTCTAGGGTTCTTGTCAACCTTTTCAACAATATTAAACAAGAAACTGTGAGTATTGTTTTCCATAATATGCTTAGCCAAGGCATTAGATAGATTTTGCTTGGATATAGCATATAAATGCTCGTAAATTCTATTTTTTAACAATCTTTCAGTTTTCCCAAAATAGTAAACTGGACATTCTTTACATTGGGCAAGATATACTACCCCCTGACTCTCACAGTTAAATTTACCATTTATATAGTATTTGGTACCTCTGATTGTAAAATTAGAACTTGTGTGTATATACTTACAATATTTACATCTACCACACTTGGACATGCCTTTGTTCACTCTGTATGGTTTAAGAGGGTATTCTACTAGGTTTTTAATAGAAGGACCTTTTTTATATACTACTCTTAGTTCCGGGCCAAATAACAAATGTAACTTTCTGTCTTGCATAACAAATTCCCAGTTACTTTGTAAAACACCTCTGACTTGTGTAGCATATGGACTATACTGTGTTAGAAAACTAATGTTATAATTAATTTCATTTTTATTTACATTACTGTTCTTGAATTTATTGTCAATATCACAGTTCGTACTATCGGGGCCAATGTCATTTGACATATTTTCAAAAATACCATTGTCGTCCACTATAGGTGCACCCCTATATAAAGGTGCAAAAACTCCTACCTTCCTCTTGTTGTTAACCTCTTTAGAAACTGCGTTTAATAATTTGTCAGGATACCCTCTGTTGTTAAACATTTCCCAAAGTTTCCAACTTTCCTCCTCGAATGCCACATCAGTGGAACACATTCGTGAAGCACGGACAAACTAACGACATGTGTTCCATCAAATGTTGACTAATATCAAAGCTTTGGAAAGATAGTTGGTTTTTCATACATACACATATATTTATATATATTTAATTATATGTATTTATTATTTTCTTCTTAAATATGTTTACATTTGAACTTGGGAAACCTTAAAAATCAAGTATTTTCATGTTAGTATTTTTAATAGCGTGTACACATGTACATACATACATAAAAATGTAAAGCTTAGTAGTTTTTAAGATATATATATATACACAATGAAATTTTGTCATATATTTTCAAAGTGAATGTTGGGTAGTTGGTTTAGTTAAAATAGAATACATTATATGTATTTTTTTCCCTTTTATCTATGTGTGTGGCTTTAATTAGCTAAGTACTGTTGGTAAATGGTGGGTTTAACTAAGCACAAGTAAATTATTTAATTGATCTTGGGCTTGGCTTTAGCATTTGTAAATATAAATTGCAATGCGTTTTATTCTTGCTTTGTCTGAGGAAGTGCAAGCAATGGTTTGCATGAAAGCGCTAACCAAGCATAGTAAAAATATCTTTGAAATCCTTTGGCTGGCGTGATTTGTAGCCTCCGTTTTTCTTTTTTTCCTGGTTTGTAAAAGTTATCTGTTTATGGCTGAAAGCAACAGCGGGGTGCAATCGCAGACTCAGGATTTATTTGATTCAAATCGAACTGGTAATGGGATTAACCGTGACGAAGATGCAGTTGGTTATCTCACAGCCTTAATTCAACAACTGACTCAACGTGTTGAAATTTTAGCAACTAAGGTCGAATCACAAAATGTTGCTAATATTCCAGTAGTGCGACCAAGAACAGGAACGTTTTTTTCAACGCTTCCATCCTTGGGGCTCGCACCGGTAAACAACACACCAACTACCTTTGCCAACATAGTGAGTTCCGATGTTCCTAATTCAAGTAGCTTGCCTCCCGGTCAAGGAAGGCGGCAAGGAACTCAGAATACCACTGGGAGTGAACGTGAGAACAATGCAGGTTCTAACATTTTACCCATGCTTGAAGAGTTTTGTAGAGCTCCCGACATTAATTTTCATTCAGTCGGGAGCGTTGGTCAACAGAACATGCAGGACAATGAGAACAGTGATAACAACAGAAATATTGTTGGTAATCTTAAACTCTTAGATGGATATTTACTTAAATTTAAGAAACTACAAGTTGAAACAATTTATTTACGTGAATGCATTAATTTGAAAATAGTTCCGAAGGGTCTTCGGCAGTGGAAGTACCCTTCGGGTACAATAAAACAAACGGAATTCCACTCACGTTTAATTCGGCACTTTGACCAACAAGGGTTCCTATTTTTGGAACTATTAATTGAAGAATATTCCTCTCAAATGGCAGTGCTGAAAGAAAAATTAACTGACATGGACAATTTGGTAAAAACTGATTTATGTTTTCCACGATATGAATATGATTACACTAGGATTTTCTCAAGTATCAATGAAATAGTTAAGAAAATCGGCGATACTAAAAGGAGAAAAATACATAGGGATATGACAGCCTATCAAAAAGGGACTGCATATCCTGATCCACCTGTGAACAAAAGTGCGCATGTCAGTTCCCCCACCACGCGTACACATACTAACTTTGTTTGCATGGATTCACAACAAGCGGTGGAAGGGGACTTGGATAATTTTCTTAACATTGACAACAGCCACATTTCTGACACGGATATATCCCCACAAGTTGTCAGACGTAGTGACCGTATCAGTGACAAAAAGAAAGCCAGTAACATTCAAAATCAAGCCAATGTAAAGGTGAATCAACCACAGGGTTTTCAATACAACCAGCACGGTCCACGGAAGAAAACCACCTGGAACCACAAAGGGCACAACAAGGCCGGGTCCAACAAGCGGAAAGGCCGATAGATGTGACCGTTAATGAGAATTCAAGTTCGGTGGACATTTTACTGAGTAAGAACAATGACTTTAAAGTATATGATTATACGGACTTTAACATTTGCCCTGACTTAATTGAACTTTTGGCTAAAGGTTTTTCTTTTGTCACACCACCAAAATTTGATATTGCAAGAACATTATGTGACCTAAAAATGTTCGTTCGAAAATTGAATTTGAAAATAATTTTTGGAGATCAGAACAGTTTTCAATATAATAATGAAAAAGTTTCAAGTGTATTTAATCCCCCTTTAGATAACAACTTAATGATTTTCGAGAAAATTTCTGAAATTCATTTGAGAAGTTTACATAAGGATATTTGTAGGAGTAAATTTCTGGCATCTAAGGAATTAGATTTAATAACACATATGAAGGTTCATGAAATACGAATAATGAAGCCTGATAAAGGCGGTGGAGCCGTTCTCATGTATGAAAAAGATTATTTTGAGAAAATGCCTTGCCTACTGTCTAGTGACGAGTATAAAAAAGTATCTTTAAATGAGTTTAATCAAGCTTATACAAAAGTAAAAGATTTTTTAAGCGAACTTTTCATGGAAGGTTCCATTACACTTGATTTATATCATTATTTCTCCATGACAGCACCCACTACACCGGTGCTGTTTGGCATCCCGAAATTGCATAAAAACATCCCAAACCCCCCATTTAGACCTATAATTGATGGACGCAATTCCATCACTTATCCTTGTGCCAAATGGGTTGACAATAAACTGAAGGAGTATCTTAAGACAGAAAGCCAGATTTGTAAAGATTCTTGGCATGTTTTGGAATGTCTTAATGAAATTCCCTTCAAATCTGACCTTATATTTGTGACGGCTGATGTTAGGAATTTATATACTGTCATTCCTCACGCAATAGGGTTAGAATGGGCACGGGAATTTTTGTTACAAAAAAAGTGTCCAGGGAATGATGTTGATGTGATTATTGCCATTTTGGACATTATTCTGACAAATAACTACTTTATGTTTGGGAAGGACATATATTTACAGTCAACAGGAGTAGCAATGGGTTCTCCGGTTGGCGGTAATTTTGCAAATACCATAATGGCCTTTTGGGAACAAACATTCCTTTTCACCCATGACCTGTTTAAGAAAATCATAGTTTGGTACACACGCTATCAGGATGACATTCTTATGATAGCAGATTGTGCACATGAGGATGTTACTGAACTGATTAATAAAATGAATTCCTTTGTTTCCTTTTTGGAATTTACTCATGAAACTGGCGATATATCCATTAATTTTTTGGATATTAATATAAGTAAAGATCTAAAAAGAAATGTTTTTTCCACACAGATATATAGAAAACCAACATACAGCAACTCCTTCTTGCATTTTGCCAGTTGCCACCCCTATTATCAAAAGAAGGGTGTGGTCAAAAGTCAGTTTGTCCGTGCTTCACGAATGTGTTCCACTGATGTGGCATTCGAGGAGGAAAGTTGGAAACTTTGGGAAATGTTTAACAGAGGGTATCCTGACAAATTATTAAACGCAGTTTCTAAAGAGGTTAACAACAAGAGGAAGGTAGGAGTTTTTGCACCTTTATATAGGGGTGCACCTATAGTGGACGACAATGGTATTTTTGAAAATATGTCAAATGACATTGGCCCCGATAGTACGAACTGTGATATTGACAATAAATTCAAGAACAATAATGTAAATAAAAATGAAATTAATTATAACATTAGTTTTCTAACACAGTATAGTCCATATGCTACACAAGTCAGAAGTGTTCTACAAAGTAACTGGGAATTTGTTATGCAAGACAGAAAGTTACATTTGTTATTTGGCCCGGAACTACGAGTAGTATATAAAAAAGGTCCTTCTATTAAAAACCTAGTAGAATACCCTCTTAAACCATACAGAGTGAACAAAGGCATGTCCAAGTGTGGTAGATGTAAATATTGTAAGTATATACACACAAGTTCTAATTTTACAATCAGAGGTACCAAATACTATATAAATGGTAAATTTAACTGTGAGAGTCAGGGGGTGGTATATCTTGCCCAATGTAAAGAATGTCCAGTTTACTATTTTGGGAAAACTGAAAGATTGTTAAAAAATAGAATTTACGAGCATTTATATGCTATATCCAAGCAAAATCTATCTAATGCCTTGGCTAAGCATATTATGGAAAACAATACTCACAGTTTCTTGTTTAATATTGTTGAAAAGGTTGACAAGAACCCTAGAGGGGGACCATGGTATTTAAGATTACAGGAACGTGAACTCCTGTGGCAGCTAAAAACCAACGCTTATTCCTATCCGGGTATTAACGACATGTGTTCCATCAAATGTTTACTTAATATCAAAGCTTTGGAAAGATAGTTGGTTTTTCATACATACACATATATTTATATATATTTAATTATATGTATTTATTATTTTCTTCTTAAATATGTTTACATTTGAACTTGGGAAACCTTAAAAATCAAGTATTTTCATGTTAGTATTTTTAATAGCGTGTACACATGTACATACATACATAAAAATGTAAAGCTTAGTAGTTTTTAAGATATATATATATACACAATGAAATTTTGTCATATATTTTCAAAGTGAATGTTGGGTAGTTGGTTTAGTTAAAATAGAATACATTATATGTATTTTTTTCCCTTTTATCTATGTGTGTGGCTTTAATTAGCTAAGTACTGTTGGTAAATGGTGGGTTTAACTAAGCACAAGTAAATTATTTAATTGATCTTGGGCTTGGCTTTAGCATTTGTAAATATAAATTGCAATGTGAGGTGAGACAATGATATCATCACAGGGTATGCTTCTAAGACTGAGTAAATTAAAAAACACCACTATTATCACGCTTTGACTTCGCAAGTAATTGCTTTGCACTTTGTACTGAAAGTTCAGCAATTAAATTTGATTGTACATGTTACTAGTAGAACAGAGTATCTGCAAAGTCCCATTCTCTGGCAAATTTCTGAGACAATTGACTGGTGAATTGTGTACCATTGTCAGAGATTCATTTCTATGGACTGAGAAATGGCATTTCATCCTATTGATGACCGAAGTAGAAGAGAGATTAGGTAGTAGATCGATCTCAAACCAATTTGAATAGAGTCTACCAGTACTAAGTAATTGTTCCACTCTAATATGTCAGTAGCCAGAATTGACCAAGGTAGAATTTGATTTCACTGAAGTGGCTCTCTTTGCAAATGCATAGTACTATTACACACTGAACAGGAAGAAAGTACTCTATCAATGTCTTTAGCTAGAGAAGTCCAAAATACTAGTCCTCTCGCCCCTTCTGTTAATAGATTTGGAACCCAGGTGACCACGATGCAAAATCTGGATATATTCTCATCGTAAGGAAGCAAGAACAACAATTTTAGGACCTTTGAAAATAATGCCATCTTCCATCAACAACTCATCACTGTAAGGAAAGTAAGACTGCACTTCTGGTAGTACACTAGATTTCTTCGATGGTCATCCATCACTGACATAGTGACTGAGCTTCTGCAAAACTGATCAGTCACTGTATGATCTCTTAGCTCTTCAAGTCTTGTGGTAGAAAAATTATGAATGTCCATGACATCATTCAAAATTCTCTGAGTCAAGTTGTTCCGTAGTATTTCTGGGTGCTTTGGATAAGTTATCATCCAGATAAAGAAGTTTGCCTTTTGTATAAACCATTTTGAAGTTTCACTTTTGCAATTTAAGCATCATTCTTTGTAATCTCGCTGGAGCTGAATGCATGGGCTTCTTTAAAATAGTAACCAAAGGATGATGATCAGTTTCAATCTGGATTTCTTGATCATAGATATAATCATAAAACTTAGAACTTTTGTCAATAGTGTTTGCATGTTCCTTCTCAATTTCAGCATACTGCATCTCAGTCTGGGTAAGTGTTCTAGATGCGTATGCTACTGGCCTGCCCTCTTGAAGAATAACTACACCTAAACCAAATTTTGAAGCATCGCAGGAAAGAGTTACTGGTTTTGTTGACATTATAGTATCTTAATGTTGGTGGGGTAGCAATTTTCTGCTAGAGGACTTCAAATGCTCTCTGATGCTGGTCTAGCCATGACAAAGTAACATTTTAAGTGTGAGCTCTCTCAAAGGCGCTGTCAACTCACTGAAATATGGTATAAATTTACAATACCAAGAAAATGTCATACAGCTTGCTCATTATCTGGTGTTGGGATTTCAAGAATGGCTGCTTGCTTGGATGGGTCTGGTCTCAAGCCAATACTTGTAAACAAATGACCTACATATGTAACTTCTGGTAGTCTGAATATGCACTTCAGAGGATTGAGCTTTAAATTCACTTCACATGCTCTGTCTAGAACTCCCTTAAGATTTCTGTCATGCTCTGCCTCACCATTGCCTCTGACCAATATATCATCCACTATTATGGCACAAGGATAACCCCCCAAAAAATTGCTCCATTGCACGCTGAAAGACGTAATTTGCAGAATTTATTCCAAATGGCATCCTAAGAAATCTCTGTCTTCCATATAGGGTACTGAACACAGTCAGTAATGAAGATTTGCGATCAAGCATCACTTGCCAAAATGAACTCTTTGCAGACAAGACAGAAAAAAAAACAGTGGCATTCAGTATCAGGGCTGCAACTTCTTCGACTGTACACATGGGATGATGCAGTCTCTTCAATGCTTTGTTCAAATCTCTTGGGTCAACGCATATTCTGATTTCATCGGAGCCTTTCTAGCTGCTACCTTGAATGACACCCATTTGGTAGGTTCTGTAAATGGAAAAATTAGACCATGTTGCACCACTTTGTACAACTGAGCTTTGACTTTATGCTGCATAGCCATCGGAATTCTTCTTGCTGGTCTGACAACTGGACTGATTTCTGGGTCTAATTTCATGGAATACACATCTGGAAGTTTGCCCAATTTGTCATCGAAAACATCAGCATACTCTGAAAAAAATAGTGTTAGTGAAGCTGGAACTAGGACACATGCTTATCTGATGAACTTCTCTGGTAAAAGAACACAGATTACATAAAAGCACTACTGAGCCTTCGGTTTGAATTTCTTCACCTCCATAGGCAACAGGTTTCGCACAACTAGACACATTTAGTTGTTCACCAGCTCTGACCCTTGCAAAAGTATCTGCAGACATGACATTACACTTTGAACCAGTGTCTACTTTAAGATCGTTGGATTTACCATTGATCCAGAAAGTACAAAATACTTAATTTCTTGCCAGTAAATCCACTGCATCAATCTTTTCACCAATTACTGACACACAGTCTACATAGAAAGCAGACTGTTGCAGGTCTATTTGATTAACTTGCTTTTTGAAGTGACCCTTCTTTGTAACTGTGTGAGACTTACTCGATTTACAAAATCTTTGAAAATGGTTCCATTTCTTACACTTGTGACATTGTTGGCCAAATGCTATGCACTTCTCTCTTCTGGATTCATGGTTAACAATAAAACTTATTTGGGTTTTGCAGATTCACTCTTCTGCTGTACTAAGCAATGTTTGTTTTGCACTAGGCACCCTGGGTTCTGCACTGAGCATGCTCCTTTAACTGCCAAGCATCGTGGGTTATTGTTCAAGCAGATTTATTGTATACAAACATCATAAATGAGGTTAAGTAACTTTAACTTATAAACAAACTAGCTATCATGCACATCGATGTTAACACTCTGGCTGCACCTTCAAAATGGCACTGAAGCTAACACTTGCTTGTTATTTATATGCACACACAGATCTTGGAAATGCTTCTTAAAAGGTACAGCACACCAGCTATTCTACAAGGAGGATTTGCCCAAATATCCCTCATAAGTTTTTGTCCAAATGAGATACAAATTTGACAAATTATAGACCTGGAAGGAACTCATTCCTTAGCTGGAAGCTTTGTGACAGACCTACAGGTTCTCTCTATACCACATGACAAGCTCCCTTGAAGGGTTAATGCTTTTGGAATCCAGCTGGTGATGAAAGTAATTATATTTTTTTTCCTTCCAATTTCTCAGGTCCACAAAATACTTTATTTATTCTCTCCCAGTTTTCTAGTCATCCACTTATCCAGTAGTCAGCTATTTTGTTAAACAAAAAGCGGTGTGATTTGCTTGCTCATCTAGTTTTTAACTGACATCATTTATACTTGTCTCTATAACATCCACATCAGCATTTTGACATTTGATTATAAAGTGTCTGCTGCCAATTCTCTTGTTCATAAAAATAGACAATATGGATAAAGTGGTAGAGTAAGGATAATTCTTGTATGGATGATAGTATCTTCTGGAAATCCTGCTTTTTAGAGATGGTCTTTTGCTTATTAGTTTTGGAAACAGACATCCTTTAAGTGGTCTGTTGATAGATACTCCGAAAAGATTTTTCTTTCTTGCATATTAATCTTTGAGTAATATTATTTGATAATGAGACAAAATACAAATTTTCCTTTACTTCTAGCTTGACTGAATCAAATTTGATACTAAAATCCTGTCAAAATGTGCAATATGCTGCAGTCAAGCCACCATCTTGGCCACAGCCCTAGAATATTTTACTTTTGATGTCAAGACAGCACATACATGAAAATCATTCTGTCAAACAAAACATGCCATACATACAACTGTGCTGTGTAAAGCATGGCATACAGCTGAACAGCCTAAGGGCAACAAAGGCATACAACAAAGTTTCTATCAACCCAAATCATCTCGGAAAACGGTTTGAAAATTTCTAAATGTTCACAAGAAGATACAGCATGACTTCAAGACTGCAGCCAGTGTTTTTAAGGCAAAGTCCATATTAGTTTCATACATGACTATATGTGAATGCGGTGCTAGCATACTTCAACTGACAGAAAGCAACATGCATAAGTTTTACATTAGATGCAATACCAACACAATACATGAATGCCCCGAACACATGCTGAATTCCAACCTGAACCTAAATTCTGGTCTCTACCCCTTAGATACGCTGCTGACTATAATGCAACTTTGTTAACTATATAAAGTCCATATAAGCCTCCATCCAGTGTTAAGACTGTGATCAAGCAAAACAAGTCTTAACACAGTAATGTATTTCAGTTCGTTTCGCACATGCGGCCCTCCTAACAATTTACAATAGTGATCTATAGTAAACTATGATCAAGTGAAAACAAGTGATCAGCTGCTTTCATGCATAACCACCTTGTGACTGGGTACTACTTCAATGCCTGTCTGTGATGCAACAAAATTACTGGTTCTTAGTAAAGTACTTCAGCTCATATCACACATTCTGCCACAGACTATCCATATAGTGGTCATTTTCATATTCAATTCTTATCTCACCCAAAATAGCCCATTTCTGATAAGTAAACTATCCAATATTTGACCATGACTATGTGAAAATGCTGCCCCTACTGAGGCATTTTAGCTTCTTTGTTTACACACACTGCCCTTTACAATTCAGGCCAATGATAAGTCACATTAATAAGAATCTCCAGTTCCTCAGTGTAAGCACTTTCATGTTGCACTGGCATCTTAAATTCAATTTTTGTTAGTTGTAGTGACCTTTTTCTTGCATTTAACTTATGCACACACCACATAGCTATACCCCATGGTTCCAAATGCAGTAGGTATCAAAATACTGCATTACAGACGGCTAATGCACAAGCATATGAAATGCAGGTAACCAGTAATTATACTTAGTTTCAGCCGTCTTCCAGGGATCTCAGGGCTCCTACAGCTACCTTACATTGTAATCCCAAAGCTATCTCACTATGTAGTAGGAATCTCCTTTTAAACACTTTGTCAATATCCATTTTCAAGCAACAATTCAAATAAGCTCCGGAGTAGCTTAATGGTCAAGCAATTGTTTTCCGTCTCTGTCCTTTCCACTAGTACCTTAATTCTCACTGACTGGCGTTCTGTTTTCTGTTCTAGATTTCAAGTGTCCTCTGTCACATTAGACAACAATATTCAACCTCCCAAATAGTTCCTATTTATATATATGGATTCCTATTACAAGGACGTAAGTTCACTACTTCGAACTTGTAATAGGAAGCCTCACTTCTGCGAAAGTTCACTTTAACAAAAGTGAACTTTTGCGTAAGTGCACTTCACCGAAAACACTGCAGCACAGTGGAGGACATAAAAAACAATCTATGCCCTCCACTATGGTGTGAAAGTCACGGACCTTAGGGTTAGGGCATGGGTTAGGGTAAGAGGATAGTTAGTAAAGCTATCCCCTTAGCCTAACCCATGCCCTAACCCTAAGGTTCGTGACTACTGCACCATAGTGGAGGACATTGCTATGTCCTTCACTGCACTGCAGTAGTCATGGACCTTAGGGCTAGGGCATGGGTCATGGTAAGGGGATAGCCCATACTATGACCCGTGCCCTAACCCTAAGGTCCGTGAGTACTGCACGGAAGTTCAGTATACAACACCCGTTTGATGTACTGAATTTTGCGTAAGTGCACTTTTGCTGCAGTGAACATTCCATGCACTATTTCGAATTAGTGAAAATTCGATCTAGTGTATGGAACCCATATATATATATATAAATATATATATATATATATATATATATATATATATATATATATACACATATACACATATACACATATACACACACACACACACACACACATTATATATATATAAATATATATGTACGCACACCATGCATTACTCTACAAGGGCCACATTCCCTATATATAAAAAAAAAAAAACCTCATTTGCTTCTACATCCACTTTCACCTCTCATTACTACTACAAATCTCTCCATATCTCTATACTATGCTTTCCCTATCCTGCTATCTCCTTATCATTCTAACCTCGTTCCCCTTCTACTACAGTAAAGATTAAGCTTTCAGTACTACCACTATAAGGGTAATTTCAGGGGCTCTACATTCTTCTGGTATGGTTATCGGCCCTTTTGGGGGTGAGAGGGGGGGTGAAGTTTACACTGAAATCTGCCAGGATGTTGGCAATATCGGTTGGTTCAATGTATTTTGTACCATTCTGCACTAACTCTGAGCAGATCTGAGCATTGTCACTTAGATTCTTGACATAGCTAAAGAATGCCTTGTGGTTATCTTTGGAGTCCTTGGCAAGTTTTCTTTCAAAGCTCACCTTGGACGATTTTATGAGGGATCGTAGTTTCTTGCTGATACTGATCAGGGATGTCTTCCCTTCTTGGGATTTTACTCTTTTCTGTACTAGTTTCCTCCTCCTATTGTATAGCTTGTTTATGGCAGGGGTCCACCAGACTGGTTTCCTTTTCTTGGAGAAGTGCGTCTTGGTTTTGCTTGAGATAGCACAATCCATGCATTCTTGTAGGTGCCCATAGAATGCATTAGTAAAGGATTTTGCAGCTTGGACAGCATTATCCTTTAGCATGGGGGCTTTGAAACTTTCCACCTCCATCTTAAGTAACGTGAAGTTTGCTTTGGAAAAGTTTTTCATGGTGGTTTCCTTGTCTGGCGGTGGGGGCGGAATGTGGATATCCAAAGTGATTTGTTTATGGTCAGATCTAACCAGCGAGGGGTTAACCTCTGATGTGGAACACAAGTCGCCCATGTTGGTGATGACCAGGTCCAATATGTTGTCACCTCTGGTGGGAGTGTTGACCAGTTGTTCCAGGGCGTTTGAGTTTATAAATTCTAGGAAATGTTGGGCAACCTATACAAAAACTTTTCTGTATATATTCCCTCTACAGATGTACTTTGCTGCAGTGTCAGTGACTGCAGCATTAGCACAACTCAGTTCACTAATCTGGGAATTTTACTCTGTTCTAGAAATAGAACAGAAAGCTGGTTAAAACAGAATTCACTATACCACAGAACTACAATTTATCCTCATTTATAAATAAATAGAGGAGGGCAATAAGGAATGCACGAACATATTGCAGGAAAAGGTTTTAATATAGTCATTACAAGTAATACTATAAGCAAATAGATGGTATAGAACGAACTACCTAGACCTACAATATTTGCAAGGAGGGATGGAGTCTGTGTTATTATTTGGACATCTACTGTTATGGTGATATTTACACATCTGCATTGCAGTCCTTATAAGAGTCAGTACTGAAATAAATATATCAATGTATGCTCAGGTCTCAGAGTTTATTCTTCTTGTGTTTTAGCACTTATAAAAAGCAGTTGTTTAAGTTCCTGAGTACTGTGGTTTGCGGGGCTGGCGACTGAAGCAAGAAATCATGAAGTTGAAGGCTCCACAAAGCTTTGAAGATGTTGCTGTTGAGTTTTCAGGAGATGAGTGGAAGATGTTAATTAAACAGCAGAAAGACCTCCACAGGATTGTGATGGTACAGAACTACGAGAACATGATTTCTTTAGGGTATCACATCCCAGTGAAGCATCTTTGGGTATACATTAAGAACGACAAAACAATTCTGTCTGCTGCCAATGAGGGAGGTATAGTGGTGCAGGAAATGCAGCTTCCCGATACCAGTATCAGCAGTAAGTACAGGATAATGTTTTGAGTTTTCCCTCTGAAATTGAAGTCTAAACTAATAGGGTGAATAATACCTCAGAGCCACACACTCCAGGGATCTAAACCTTGTCATCACAATGAACAAAACATGCTGGAGGGATAGGTTCCTGACCCAGAGACTTCCCAGACTCTGGAATAGACTGCCCATACATGTCAAGCAGAGCGCCTCTTTGGCCCTCTTCAAAAGGAACCTTGATGATTGGATGGGAGACAGGAAATTCACCCCGGGGAGCATGTCAGTTACCCTGCTAGACAGAGGTCCAGGGAAGTAAATATTGTGGGAAGAAATAAATAGCCATGGAATTGTTATGCCTAGGCTTGTATAGGCCCTAGGGCCAATAGCCTAGTACCAACCTATGAACCTATAAGTAGTGGATAGTTTCCAACAAGCCTGGCAGGACAGATGATACTAATCCAAACTTATCTGTAGACCAGAAATCAAATTTACAATGCTCAAGCAACATGTCAGTAAATGTCTAACAACCTAAGATGAGACAGAAAGTAGCTAACTACTGAGCAGAGAGGGTCCTATCCTTACTAGCCACAGTTTTATTATACTTGAGAGAAAATACAAATCAGCTAATCCCATGGAGATGGACTGTTTAATGATTGTGCAAGCATTTTTTTTTTGCCCTTGTGCCTACAGACCATCAAGCCTCCCCCACTTCCAAGGGTGCAGTCATCTCTCCTGTGCTACTTCCTTCAACTAGCCTCCATGAAAGTACCCCATCTCACCTGCAGGATGACTCTAACTTATCCCCAGGACTGGCACACCAGAATGTCCTAATCCTCTAGCCTCTGCAGTCAAAACTTCCTCCAATCTACAGGTTGCGTCACAGTTATGCTCCCTGCACAGAACGCAGGGCATGAAAAGGGACGTACAGATGCAACTACCTAAAACTTATTTGCGGCCAGTTCGAATGCTATTTTTGCTCACTGGTGTAAGCTCCTTGTTGCTGTACTGAATACTAAACCACCACTTTAAAAAAAAAAAAGAAAAAAACAGTGGGGCACTTTTTACTTTTTGGTCTTGTATTTTATTTTGATACCCAGAGTTCATGTCATCCAAGAAGGGAAAATGTTAGTGTGGGAGGACAGATTCCCCATAAGGATCATCACAAACAATATCTTTTTGTTTGGATACTTCCAGCAACCATACCTCTTGTAGTACTTATAAGGTATTTGTGTCCACGACACTCAGCTTCCATGGCCATTTATTCTGAAAACCAACAGCATAAAGTTAGCCAAGGATACTATATCAAAATACTTTAACCCCCAAGATACTCCCACTAGGTAAAAAGAAGGACAAAAAATCTCGGCCAGATTCTTTAGCTATCCAGCCTCCACCAGACATCCCTCTAGAAGTGGGCAAAAGCTTTGTAGGTCATTTGGTGCCTATGTTGGATTCCTCTGCACAACCCTGTCAGAGGCTGGCATGGATCCATCCTTCCGCATGTTCTCTGAAGCTTTGCAGACATCTGCTCTGGACATCAAGCGGGAGCAGAGGTTGATTATGACCCTCTGAGATAGAAGAGTTCCACAGATATTGGTCAGGGAGGTGGGTCCAGGTTCTCTTATCGAATTTTGTCATGGGTCAGAACATCCAGCATTTGTTAGGGCTAATGTCCCTTCCAAGGGAAGACAAAAACTGATGCACATTTCTGTCAATCCCAAGGATCTTCAAAGGGAATGGCAGGAGTTTACTTAGAGCTTGATTCTGACGTGATGGCCCTAAAGCCTCCTCAAGGAGTTTTGGTATCTGCTCCTCCTTGGACTTCCACCCATTCTAAATGGTTTATGGAACCAGATTCCTTGGATGAGGATTCAGTGTCTGATGAGGGATCTTTGCTTCATTCTTCACAGATGCCTTCTCCCCTGGCTTATAGTTCTAATGAAGAGGAGTCCGTTAACACAGAGTCTCCTTTTAAGGTATTGTCCTTTTGGGACACAATTGCTAGGATGATGGAATACTCTGATGATGGAATACTCTGAATGGGATTTTTAAGTGTCATAGATATTCACAGAAGACATTATGAGCTGCTTCAGGTGGATACTACTAAACCATCATCAGCTCCTCCTGTGTTGGCTGCCTTGTTAGTCACTTGTCGCTTTCCAAAGTTTCAGTCTCCTGCTCCTAAGAAACTTTCTGAATACTGTCAGTTTTTTATTTAATGTCCTTCTGCTGATCCTGCTGTGATGTTGCTTCTGACAAACATAAGCTTTTGCCCTCTTCCAAACTTTTGCCTCTTGATAAAGACAGTAGAGCATTGGAAAGGATTGGTAAGAAAGTTTATACACCGCTTCTACTTTGGCCTTTAGGGCGGTTAATTACCAGACCTACATGACCAGGTATGCTCTGGCCTTGATTGCTCAGGCTTGTCAGGTTATTTTTGACCTCCCTGATTCTGAAGGCAAATCTTCTGCCTTATCTTTTTTAGGTTCTGCTCCTCAAGTGGCTTGTCAGTCTGTTAAGTATAGCTATGATGCTGCTGACACCACTTCTACGGCTGCAGCTTCTAGATCTGCTTTTGTTCGCACGTAACCCCACAACGCCTCCAACGGCAGAAGAGTGGGAAGTGGGCCCTCTCTGCTCAGGCTTCTCAGATTTCTGTGGCCTGGAAGCCTCCTTTATCTGATAAGCTTGCTTCTCTCTGTGACAATTTGCCACTTCCCCTTCTTTTAGACCACGTTCCTTTGTCCTTTTGACTTTCACTTTGTCTTCCAACATGGAGTCTCATCACTTCAGACTCTTGGGTTATTTCTAATCATCCGTCAGGGTTACTTCATGGTATGAAGTTTCTCCCTCATTTTTCCAGGGATCCCTCAACTTCCTCTAGAGCAATGTCCTCATTTCCAGGAGGTTCTAGGATCCCTGGTCAACCAAGGAGCCATTCAACATGTCCCCCCCTTCCCATTTGAATAAAGGTTTTTATTCCACAATGTTACTGGTTCCTTGAAAGGAAGGCACTTGGAGACCTATTCTGGATCTCTCCTGGCTCAACATCTTTTTTGAAAGTCCCTTCTTTTCATATGCTTATTCTTCACACCCAGTTTCCTCTTTTGTTACCCCAGGCTTTTCTGGTGTCCTTGGATTTGAAAAATGCTTACCTTCATGTGCCTATTCACCCTCTTCAGAAAGTTTTTACATTTCTCTGCATCTTCCTTTCATTTTCAGTTCTCTGCTTTGTCCTTTTGCCTCTCTACTGCCTCAGGGGTATTCAAAAAATGCCTAGCTCATGAGATGGCTTTTTGCAGGCTCCAAGGCATTTAGATTTTTCCTTACCTAGACGAGCTGTTGCTTCACGCACCTTGTCCCAGTCATATGTTAAAGGATCTGAAGCTCAAGTTCCAAAAATCTGTCCTGACTCCCTCTTAGGATCATGTGTATTAGGGATGCAGGAGTCAATGTTGATCTCTCTTCTACCTCCAAAAGTTTGGTCATTTAAAGCCTTCTTTCAGTCTCTTCTTCCTCTGACTGCCATGACAGCCAGGGAGTTTTTTTTAGGCATGTCCTCTTCTATTCCAATGCTTCCTCTTGCCAGACTGCATATGCAGAAGCTTCAATGGTACCTCAAGTCAGTTTGGCTGCAGCACTGTCATCCTCTGGATTTCAGTGTACCTCTCCTTCCCTGTCCAAGAAATTCAAGTGGTGAATTCAACAGTTTGCTCTCAACTCAGGCTGCCCCTTTCAGCCTCCAGTCTCTTCTCTAGAGTTGTGCACCAAAGCTTCAGACATGGGGTGGGGAGGCTTCTTTTGGTTACCTTAAAGTTCAGGGTCTCTCACCTCCCAATCAGCAGTCAGATCATATCATCAAAGAAATGAGGGCTCCGATTCTGGCCCTTCAAGCTTTTCACCGCATGTTCTCTCCAGGCCCCCAAAGGTGTACACATATAACACTAAAATGATGTGGTATGTTAACAAGCAGGGAGATACAAAACCTTACCTCCACTGCAGGATGGCTCTTCAGGCTTGGATGGTGGCCCTCAGTTATCAGCTAACTTTCAAGGCAAAATACATTCCTTCAGAGCACAATTTAGTGGTAGACTCTCTGAACAGGTCCAAAACAGAGGCTCACAAATGGATGCTTTACACAGACACGTTTCTGGACATTGTCCGTCTACAGGATACTCCTTGGGTAGATCTTTCTGCCTCCCCTCTGAACAGGGAGCTTTCTCTGTTCTGTTCTAAACTGTCATGCCATCTGGTGTGGAAGACACACACCATTTCTTTTCTTTGGAAGGGGATGCTTCTTTATGCTTTCCCTGTTCTTCCTCTACTTCCAACAGTTCTGAAGAAGATTCCGTTGGACTCCCCAAAAACGTTGCTAGTGACTCCCTTTTGGCCAAGACAGCACTGGTTTCTCTTCAATGTGTCTGGCTAGGGGCGATCACTACAAGTTACCTCACAGGTTGGCTCTCCTCACACAAGACAAGGGGTCTCTCATCCATCCTCGCATGTCCATTATTCAGCTGACTCTGTGGGTGATAGGATTTTGATCCATTTCAGAAATCTCTTTTCTGAGGATGTGCTCAGTGTTTTACAAGAAGCAAGGAAAACAGTCTACCTGTCCAAATGGAAAAGATTTTCTCTCTGGTTCCATGCTCATAGCCAGGACCCTTTTTTCAGTGGGGGTCCCTCTGGTCCTCTCTAATCTGTGTGAGCTGCTTCAGTCTGGCCTGGTCTATTCTTATGTGAAGGCCAATTTGTCAGACATTTCTGCCTGTCTGCCCTTAAATCCTCCTTTGACTTCTCATTTTTGAGGTCAAACAATTTCTTAAAGGCATCCTGCATATTCAGCCTCCAATGAAACCTATTCCTCCTCCTTGGAAACTTAATTTTGTTTTGGAAATATTGACTCGGGCTCCTTTTGAGCCTGCATATTCTGCTTCTTTGAAACTTTTTACCTGAAAGACTGTTTTATTGTTAGCTCTTACTTCTGTTCGGAGGATTTCTGAGCTCCAGGCCATTATGGCCATTCCACATTTTTTTTTCTCACAGGGACAGGGTGTCCCTTTGTACTACTCCTTTTATGTCCAAGTTAGTAAACGAGTTACCCTTGAATCAATCAGTACAAGTCCTTTCCTTTTTCCCCCCTTTCCTTTTTCCCCCCTTCTCCTCAGTCTGCTAGTGAGAGGGTCCTGCATACCTTAGATTTGTGCAAACAGCTCAGGTACTATTTGCATAAAACTACGACCATTCATAAGTCTGATGAGCTTTTTGTTTCCTTTCAGCCATGGCCATGGAGTTTGGCTGTTTTTAAGCAAACCATCTCCTCCTGGACATCTAAGACCATTTCCTTTTGTTAGTTTTCATGGCAAATCTCATCTACTTCTGTTAGAGCTCATTCCACTAGGGATGTTGCCTCTTCTACTGTCTTCAAGGGGTTGGACACCAATTCTGTCCCTGAAGCTGCTATTTGGTCTTCACTGCATATCTCTACTAACCATTATAAGTTGGATAGGAACACAGAAGGTTTTGCTGAAACCATTTTATGTGGGGTTTTTGAGGGCTCTTCTCAGCATTCCACCTCCCATTCTGCTTCTTGAGCTTGTTATTCTCCCTTCTATTTTGGATACTGCAACAGTGATATAGAAGGACATAATACAGTTGTGTAAAATCTTACCAGAACAGTAGATGTCCTTCTCTTCACTGTTGCAGTATTTGCTCCCCCCGCCAACTCCCTTTCTCTTCACTGTTGCAGTATTCACACTCTCCCTCCAACTCCCTTTGGTCTGTTTTTTTTTTTTTTAAGATTCCCTTCTTGCTGATTTTAAGATTCCCTTCCTGCTGAAAGGTTCCCCTTTTTCTTCTGCATTTTTCCTTCTGGATATACATGGAGTCCTTTGTCCTATGGAGACTGTTCTTTTCTGAAGCAATTCAGTTCCAGGTAGTTGCATCCATACAGTCCTTTTATGCCCTACATCTATGCTCCCTGCATAGAATGTGACATACGGCACACACAAGATCATTAGGCTTTTGTATACTGGCCAAGCTTCGGGCTGCCCTGGGCAGGAGATCCCTTCTGTTTTTGGATACTATGATGAGATTTTACACAACCTACTTTAAATACAGATTACTGTGGTTTTCTGGCAGCAGGCCTTTTAGCCTCTTTCAAAATAAGTTGTGTATAAGGGAGTGCTGGCAACAAATCAGAGGAAGCCAGTGATTCAAATGGAAAGCAAACTAATAAATTCATAGATAAACCCCCCCACTTTTCTTTCAAAATAAGTCGTGTATAAGGGAGTGCTGGCAACAAATCAGAGGAAGCCAGTGATTCAAATGGAAAGCAAACTAATAAATTCATAGATAAACCCCCCCCACTTTTTTCTATCACAATAAGGGTTTTTGTCTGTCCACTATTCACCATTGAAAGATTAATACTTCACTGTCAAAGGTGTCCAATTAGGATATTTAGTTAACGTTGGGATATATGTGGGCCAAGGAGGATAACTCATCTGAACTGTTTGCTCTCCGATTATAATGGCTAGTCTTCACATAAGAATGGATGCCTCCTCTTTTTCCTGAGTATTATATTACTGCTGTATATAGAATCTGCAGCGTAAGAATGACTCAAATGTTGCCAAAACCTACCAAAACCAGGTACAGAAATAAAAGTGTTGCTCCTTTTGAGATGGGGCCAGAGACCTTAATGGAGATGTCCCCTATTCCACTTCTAAAAAAAGTCTAGCCAGCTTCTGCTTCGGGGTTTAAGAAACAAGGGCCAATCTAGCTGTGTCACCACTAGAACTCTTGCCAAGGATGGTATTATTTGAAGGATATGCTTAACCGACTTCAAGATCAGGTTTCATGGGTTTCTAGGGATACCACCAAACGTTTCTCAAATGTAGTTCACATACTATGTCCATGATGACAAAGCTGACAAAAAGCACACACTGATGAGAAACGCCCTACTGTTTTTTTTTTTTTTGTTTTGTTTTTTGTACTGGAATGTGAATGAAAAATCCATCATCATTGCTACTTGCCTTAAGGCAGGACCATCACATGATTTTACATCACACTGACTCACAGGAACCACTCAGTTGGAATCCTAACCTTGAAAGCGATTAAGAGCTTTGCCAAATTTCACAGCTATGCTACAGAAATTTCACAGCTATGCTTCAGAGGGGGACAGCTAAAGGACTAACCAACTTAGGAAAGGTATGAACTCCTACTGATCAGAAAAGAGCTATGCAAGAGATAACTACCTTCTGCAGAACAGGAAAGCCAAACAGTAAGACAGTAAAAACTGGTAACTGAAGTCCACGTACACAAAATTTGACAAAACTGGAATCTTTCTTGGTGCGATGTGCAGGCAGGCATTTTATATATCTGTGGTTATTATAAGAGCACTACAATCAACGCACGCAGCAGCATATGGCAGTGTTGGCATCCTGAACTTTTTTTATGACACACTGGCTTAAGTTCATGAGCTACAGAGAAGGTCTCAAATGGCCATCTCCTTAAGACACTAATAATATCATTAAATAAACCCCACTTTGTAGATATGCCAAGCAAAGTGGCTGTATTGCTTGTTTGGGCACAAGTTACTTCACAGGCAAAAAAGGTAAATTTGATCTGAAAGCATGGGGAGGGGGGGGGATGGGTGACAGAATTAAAGCTTCAGAGACTTTTGATACACCACAGTGCCCTGACTTCTCTATCCCTTTTGCCTACTATCTGAAAGTAAAGAGATGTGAAACATGCAAATCTTCCTCCTAGATGGTTGTAGGCAGGCTACTAAAAGGATCTAGATTGTTGAGTAGGTCATCAATACTGTCGGAACTTAACATTTGACTTTCAAACTATTCAACAAAACATGGCACACACTGCTAGCTTCATCAGTATTTATTTTCAGATGGTGAACACATAGGTACATTTTGGTCCAGTATCCTGTATGGTTAATCTTGACAGAACCTAAAAGCACCAATTTCTTAAAGATGCACATATACAAACACATATTACTTCACCTTTTTCAAAAACAAAAGCTTCATTTTTTTTCTTAGGAACTAAAAGCACCAGACAAATACTTCATGTGAAGAACATTTTCTTAGACAGATATTTATATTTAAATTAACTCTTTTCAAAATACTGAATTGCTTAAACTTTTAATCATCTTCAGATACGAAACTGTTCAATTTCTAACACCCTATGAAAATAATCAAAAAACCTCAATCACTTTCCTGGACCTAGAGAGCCTCTAATCTCTTCCTCTCCTGGTGGAATTACTACTTAGGATATTTCTTGGATTACTTCCGAAAAAAGGCATCAGAAAAAGTCTCCATATGAACACAAGGACTATGAGACATCATTCTTTGTCAGTAGCAACCTTCTACTCATAATGCATCACATTACCACTTTTTGGATGCCTCTCTCAGGAAGCTTGCTATATTCTTTTCTTCTTAACTTTAATTGAGGCAAGTGTTTTTCTCAATGTAATATTTTTTAGGTGTTAATAAAAAAAACACATGCAAGATATGTACTCTCATCAACACACATCAGCAAATGGGGTGGTGAAAGACCTACACTTTGTAGGAGAATACTTCTTTAGGCCGGTAAATTTAAGTGTACACCAATAGAACAACTACCAATAATCAGCTGGAATCTCTTTTAAATTTAAGTGTACACCAATAGAACAACTACCAATAATCAGCTGGAATCTCTTTATACAATTTTGTCAGTGTCTAGAGTCTCCTTGATCATTGGACTGCCAGGTCTAGTGCTCACATTCTAGAAACACCTAATGCCCCAAAACTCCTGTGAATTTCATGTTTGCCTACTACATATTACCCAGTATTATCACATCTGGAACCCCGTGCTTTTAATGCATTAAAATACACATTTGATTCACATATAGATTCGTAGGTAGGTAGGTACTAGGCTATCGGCCCTAGAGCCTATGTAAGCTAGCCAACAAGGTTCCCTGGCTTTCGCCACCCAAGAAAGTTATTTTCCTGTGCCCCTGTTGAGCAAGGCCACAGAAGTAATCCCCAGGGTGAATTTCCTAATTCCCATCCAGTCATCAAGATTTTTCTTGAAGACTGCTAATGAGGAACTTTGCTTGACATAGATGGGTAGCTTGTTCCAGAGTATGGGATGTCTCTGGGACAGGAATCTATCCCTCCAGCATGTTTTATTTATTGTGGTGACAAGGTTTAGATCCCTACAGCATGTATCCTGGAGGGACTGGGATTTCTTTAGGTGTAGCATGTCCAACAGCTCTGGGTTTGACATAGCTTTGTATGTTAGGCAGAGATCACCTCGGAGTAGGTCATATGCTATGGAGTAAAGCTGGAGTTTTTTGAGACATTCAGTGTAGGACAGCTGTTCGAGACCCATAACCCTCTTGGTGAGGTACTTCTGTGGCCTTTCCAGCTGCTGTAGATGTCTTATGAGGCACATTCCAAAAGGGGCATAGTACTCAATAACGGGTCTAATGAGTACCAAGTAGAGAGGAACAATTACCTCTTTTTCTTGGATGAGAACCCTTTCGTGATGAGGTGTGCCATGTAGAAGGATTTCTAGACTACTGTGCCAATGTGATTATCAAAAGGAGAGACTACTGTCCACCTGAGTCTCAAGGTCTTTTATCACACCTTCGGCATTAAGAGGACTGACGTCTAAAGTGGTAGTTCATGGGAACAGAGTTTTTACCAAAGGGGATGACAATGCACTTTTGGGCATTTAGCTTGAGGCCATGGCTCTGACACCAGGCATCTGTCTCAGTGAGGCCCTTCTGTAGGATGTCCACATCGTTTGGAGACTCTACTATGGCATCTAGTTTGCGGTCATCTGTGAACTTCATCAGCCACAGGCCCTCTGTGTTAACCCTTACTTCAGAGAAGTAGATACCAAACAGGAGAGGACCCAGGACTGAACCCTGTGGTACTCCACTTGTCATGGGTTTGAAGTCAGATTTGGAGTCTGCAACCTTTACAGTGTGGGTTCCGTCAATGAGCCAGTTGGCAACCCATCTTGTGACGTATGGATTTACACCCAGTTTAGTGAGTTTATCTATAATTCCAGAATGGGGGATGGTGTCAAAAGACTTGGCGAGGTCAAGATAGGCTGTGTGAACTGCTTTCCCTCGTCTATGGCTTTGGTGATTGACTTCAGATTCAGGAGGCATGATCTGCCTTCCACAAACCTGAACTGGGTGGGGGTCAAGGGTTTGGAGGTTACCTAGGTTTTTGTTTATGAGTTCCATGATGATGTGTTCCATGGCCTTGCAGACCAGGCCCATCAAGCTAATAGGGCGATAGTTCCCAGGGTCCGTGAAGGCTCCCACTTTGTGGAGTGGTATAACTGTTGCTGTGCGCCATTCAGTGGGTACAAAGCCTGACATGAGGCTATGATTAAACATGGTGTTTAGGTGGGGGGGGGGGGGGAGTTTGTTCTGAAGTTCGTGTAGAACGCAGCCTGGGATGTTGTCTGGTCCCATGGAAGCTGTGTTCTTGGCTTTGGAAAGTGCAGTTTTTACCTGTGCAGTTGTGATCGCAGGGGCTCTACATTTTTCTGGTATAGATATGGACCCTTTAGGGGGTGAGAGGGGGGTAAAGTATCAGCCAGGATGTTGGAGATATCGGTTGGTTCTGTAATTTTTGTGCCATTGTGCTGTAGCTCAGAGAAGACCTGGGTGTTGCCACAGAGATCCTTACATAGCTATAGAATGCTTTGTGATTGTCTTTCGAATCAGAGGCAACCTTGTTTTCATAGCTAGCTTTGGAGGATTTTATGAGGGATCTCAGTTTCTTACTGAGGCTGACCAGGGAGCTCCTCCACTCATGGGATTTTCCTCTCTTCTGCAACAGTTTCTTCCTTCTGTTGTAGAGTTTGTTTATAGTGGGGGACCACCAGATTGGCTTCCTTTTTTTTGGAGGATAGCATCTTGGTTCTAGTAGGGATGGCACGATCCATGCACTCGTGTAAGTGCTCATAGAGTGCATTTGTGTAGGATTCTGCAGTCATAGCTGCAGTGCCCATCTGCAAGGATGTCATGCAGTTTGCCACTTCTGTCTTAAGAAGCATGAAGATGGCTGTGGAGAAATTTTTTACAGTGGTTTCCTCAATGGGGGGGGGGGGCAGAATGTGGATATCTATGGTGATTAGCTTATGGTCGGATCTGGCCAATGAGGAGTTGACTTCAGGTTTGGCACACCAGTCACTCATGCTGGTAATGACTAGGTCTAGGATATTGTTGCCCCTGGTTGGGGTAGGGATAAGCCAATCCAGGGCATTAGAGTTTATGAATTCTAGAAAACGTTGAGCGAAGAAGTTGATACATGAGTAGTTTTCCCAGTTAATGGTGGGGTAGTTGAAATCTCCCATTATTAGAGTGTTTGGCTGGACCCTAATATTTTCCAGTATATCAAGAAAAGAGGAGTGGGAGTTCTGGGGGATCTGTAGCAAGCTACAATTTGTATTGCAGTTTTGCCCAGAGTTAGTTGCACTTGGCTAATTTTGGATGCATTATGTTTGGCAACTAGCCTGGAGGTGTGGATATCCTTAATGAATATGGACACACATCCGCCTTTGGTGTTCCGGTCCAGGTTAGATGGCCGAAAGGTATGGTATGAGTTATACCGGGTAATACATGGGTGCTCTCCGAAGCCTTGAACCAGGTTTCAGTCACAGCACAGATATTGATGTTTTCCATTTTGAGGACTGCCTCGAGTGAGTGCATTTTGACGTTGAGACTTCTAGCGTTGAGTAGCATTACTCTCAGTTTTTGTTTGCCTGTACCTGTTACTGTGGTGGGTTTGTCATTTGGACCTTGCCTAAAAAAGGCACTATAGGGGTGGCAAGAGACTTAGCAAGTATCTGGAATCCCAGGGTAAACAGGTGCAGACCATCTCTGGAAAAGCATTGTGGCCTGTCGACCATGTCGTCCCAGGCAGACAGATACTGGATCCCCTTAGGATGGCACCAGAAGCTGTCAATCATTTTGTCCTTGTACTGTGGTATCATTCTGGGCGAAGGTAGAATGCTACTCGGGGCTAGGGTCATACCTGCCTGGATTACAAGATCGAAAAGCTCTTCTATGTCTCTTTTCATGCAGTCCAGGGAGGTACGTCTCAGGTCGTTCGCACCAACATGGACAATGACTGAGTCATATTTGTACTTGTTGTGCAGTGACCTGAGTGCATGGGTTATGTGGCAGATCCTGGCACCCGACAGTCAGCTTACAGTAACCTTCTTCTTGTCTAGTCTGAAAAGTGGAACATCAATGTGCCTGACTATAGAGTCACACATGACTAATGTGTTGGGTATGTTGTTTTGCCTTATGGGCTGTGGTTGAGAGGCACACTGAGTCTGTGTGTTATATGTCTTTTGGGTTGTGTTGAGGGGTGGAGTTTGCTTGCGTTTCTCGTTTGGAGGTCTCTCTTGTTTGGAGGTCTCTGTTGCTTGGGCAGATTATTATTGAGAGCCTCCGTGAATGTTTTTGTGCATCTATGTATGGGTTTTGGTGGTGCAGGTTTAGTGGGTCTATGTGATGAGTGCGGTGCGGTGCAAGTGTTTACCTTCTCCTCTTGACTGACAAGTTCAGTCTTGGGTTGAGAGAGCTTAGCTAGATAAATGCATCTCTCGCAGGTTGTAGTGTTGGATGGTAGGAGAAGAGGGTTGTCAGTGTACATGAGGTAATTGCTACATTGCCCCAGTATGCCCAGGTTCACCATGTAGACAGGAGAGAACACCAGGAGCTGTCCCTTGGACATGCCTGGGTGATCACTAGATGCCCAGATTCATCAGCTAGAAAGGAGAGAACACCAGGAGCTGTCCCTTAGACATGCCTGGGTAAGAGAACACCAGGAGCTGTCCCTTGGACATGCCTGGGTAAGAGAACACCAGGAGCTGCACCTTGGACATGCCTGGGTAATCACTATTTTCCTCTAGACAAGTGAGGAAAGTAAGTACTGGAGCTGTTTTCCTCTAAGCAACTGAGGAAGATAAGCACAAAAAAAATGTTAACGACTAAGTAATGAGGAAGGTTGAGTGTTGTAGTAATTTGTAGTTTATTTAGTGCTTACAACAGTTCTGAACCAGTGCCGAGCACGAAAAAGCAGATTCAGGGCTAAAAAATGAAGAATCTGGCTAGTTCTAAGGGAAAAACTGAAGAGCAGACTTTATGGCGCCGGGAATAGTTTAACCCTAGCTAAGCGGCAATGGGCAAACCCGCACAAACACGGGTTTTTAAGACAGTTGAAAGGGATAGAAATTAGCCCAAAAACGGCCAGTGAGGTTAATTTCAGAGCTGGAAACCACTCCTCTTGTGACAGATTACCACTCTCACTGATAAGAAAGATCTCCCACTACTACAAGACCACTCAGAAACACAGACTAAAGTCCTGAAACCAGCAGATCTCAGATCCGAAATATTCCAGTATAAGAAAGGGTGGGAAATGAGCAGTACAGATAGTTTTTTTTTTTTTACTGTCAAAAAGCCTCCAGGAGCGGTGATCCATCTTTATGTGGTAGTATGCATCCTGGAGGTCTATAGAGCACATCCAATTGCCCCTCCCTAGGAAGGGAAGAATGGACTGTACTGTGACCATCCGGAATATTTGAGGTTTGATAAACTTGTTCAGTAGGCAGAGATCCAGGATTGGTCTCCAGTCCCCCATCTTTTTTGGCACTAAAAAGAACCTAGAGTAAAACCCGGATCCTGTCTGGTCTGGTGGGACTGGTTGGATGACTTTTTCTTAGCAGCTTTTCTATTTCTAAGGCTGCTAATTCCCTCTGATTGGGTGGTACACCGGGAATTCGTTTTAACAGGTCTGGGAGTTAAATCGAATGGTATTTGGTAGCCTCTGAATATTATTCTCCGCACCCAAACATTGGTAGTAATAAGATGCCAGGCTGGTAGATGCACAGAAAAATGACCACCGACTGCTTCCAGAGGAAAGCAATCAGGCCGCTGCTCAAAAGCGCTGGTAGGGTCTGCCAGAGAAAGAATCTCTGGCACCCTGGTTACATGGACCCCCTCTACCCCGAAAAGGGAGTCTTCCATATGAGTTGCCCCCTCTGCCCCAGGGGGATTGTTCACCACGAGTGTCATGAAAGGATCCTTGGGATTTCTTGAACCACATCTTTCCTCCCTTCTGGTTTCTGGAGTAGGACCTCTGGGGGTTGGAAAAGCGTATGTCCACAGCAGACAAGGTCTTTCCGTCTCTCTCACTACATGCAAGTGTCCCTTGTACCTTAGGCCCAAAAAGTGCAGATTCTTCAACAGGTGCACTGACAAAGGAAGATTTAAAGGGGTCTGCGAAGTCACACAACCGCATCCAAGCATTACGTCTCATGACAACACCAGATGCGGCAGCTCGAGCTGCCCCCTCGGTGGTGTGAGATATCAAACGCATAGAGGAGTTCAAGATGGATTCAAGGGTAGCTAGCTGCAAGGCGAGAATGTCACGCACCTCATCAGGCAGTACCCCCACGAAACAGGAAGACATTTCGGAAATTAGGTCTCTTTGGAGGCGAGTAAAGTGTGCCAGATAGTTCCGAATGGTGAAGGTCGCTGAAGCGTAGGTCCGCTGCCCTAGTCTGTCCATGGTCTGGGACTCCCTGTTTGGAGGATGGACAGTGGAATTATCTTCTGCCTGTTCCCTCTTGGTGGCTGCCGCCACAACCATAGTATCAACTGTCAACTGCTTGGACCAGTGGGGCTGGTCTTCAGGTGTAGATAAAATTTTGTCTGGCCTCTGGGGGACAGGTTCTACGTTGTCAGAGGACTTCCAGGCATGCTGCACAATTAGTTTAGCAAGGTCATCTGCTGGTGGGGTCACCTAAGTAGTAGATGGCTGGGCACGGAAGGCCTGCAGGAACACAGATTCCTCAGAAAAAGGGTTAGAGGACTTCCATTTCCCCTGCTGTTCAAGGATTTCAAGAATGTCTCCGAATGAAACATCATCTGGGGGAGAACGTGGGGACCCTTCCCCCTCATCACAATCAGTGTCTTCTGTGATAGATTCCTCCGGGGAATCAAGGTGCTTCCTCTTGCACCGTTTCTTCCGGGGTGGCTCTCCAGTGGTATCTTCTGAGGAGGACTCCGAAGAAGGGGCTCCCTTCAAAGGGGGTTCTTGTGACTCCCGTGCCCGGGGACTCAACATAGCGGGTTGAGAGAGGTACATGCTAGGGGAGGTTTCTGATACCGATGTCATTGGTGCTGACTGTGAGCCTTCAGAATGAAGGACCCTTTCCACCACCTGTACAGCAAGCCCACTCGAGGCGGGATGGGAGCACAGAACCGGGAAGGGCAACCTCAGAACCGGGGTCACTCCCCACCCCGAAGAGCCCACCTCCAGTTGAGGGGTTCTGAGAGTACTGGAAGCCGTCAGAACCGTGGACATAGATGGTGCCAGCAAGAAAATAGGTGCCGGACTAGGTACCAAGGTACGGGCAGTCCAAGCACCGCTCCGAGAAATCATTGGCTCCATTGGAGACTATGCAGAAAGGGTGGTCAGTACCGACAGGGGAAACACTGCTGTCGGAGCAGAGACAGTATGTACTGAATTGAACATCGGTACAAATATCAGGGTGGATGCTGGAGGATAAACAGGGGAAGATGTTGTAAAAGATTCTGAGCCAGGAGGGACGGAAGGTCTAGCTGGAATGAGCAATCCCCTGGATACCAGATGCTTGTCCACAACCCGCACCAGGTCTAGTTCAGAAAAACTCCTAGTGGATCTAAAGGAGGCTGTTGAAGGGGAATCAGGTCTTTCTAGAAAGGGGCTAAACCTCTCCCCCAAAAAAGGGTCGTAAGTTGGAGAATATCTTGTCCTTGGCAGGTACTCTAGTTTTGGAGCCGATGGAGCCAAAGAAACTGTCGGTACTGTGGCCAGGGATGGTGATGAGGCATGTACAGTCATGGGAGCCGATGTGGGAACCAAGGACGGCACCGAAGTCAGTGGTGCCATGGTTGGAACCAAAATAGGATGAATATCATGGTCGGCACCGAGGGAAAGGACACAGAGCCTGGTGCCAAAGAAGTCTGCGCCGAGGGCGCCGGCGAAGCACGGAGCCGACTCAGTTCCGTAACTGATGGAATGCAGGAACCGAGTGATTCCATTTTTCCTTATGTTTTTTGGTCTTAGGAGGGGAGACCTCCCACCAAGATAGAGCCTCTGAGAAAGGTATATGGACTAAACCTTTTAAAATAAGTTTATTCTTACATTCTGCTAGTGTCCCATTACTAAAGCTAGCACAAATGTCACAGTCAGCTTTAATATGATCCACGCCCAACAGTAGACACAAAGGACATGTGTATCTGAGTTAGGCATCTTATGTCCACACTTGTCACAATGTTTAAATCCCAACTTAGCTTTGTCTGACATGATAAGGGTACAATGATATCCTATAGAAAGAAATAAGGGAGAAAATACCAGTGATGTTACTTTAAAGAATACCACTAGTAAAAAGGGAAGGCCTGTCAAAGACAGGAGAGAGGGACAGTACCAAAAAAGGTAAACAAATTAAATTACCAAGGAAAAGGGTAGGAAATAGGAGACAGTGAGAAAAAGCTAACTTGACTAAACATTTAGTAATTCTGAAGAAAAACTGTCATATAATTAACAATTGTCTACTTAGCTTTGAGAGAGATGGCTAACATGTCGGACTAGGAATGCGGCAAACGAGATCTGGAGTAACTAGGAGAGGAGCATTGTGGGTAGGTTCTTAGCTGAGAGTTTTTGGCTTGCGCGAGCTGGGAAACGGCCATATCGGTTCCAAGGATGGAACCAAGGTCCTATCTGTAAGATTTACAACATCAGATGCTTTCTTTGATGAATGTACTGCTAAAACACTGCAGGATAAACCCAAATATGAACAATTTCTAGTAAACAGCCCAAGCCAGAAAATAAACCACTGCACTCTTCAAGCAAATCGGTTTGCACCTTCTGACCAAATTCATAGTCGAATTTTGTATTCAACCCTGAATTCTTTTCAGTATGAAAATCCTCTGACAAGTCAAATAATCCAAGCAGTTTCAGCTATCTAGAACTGAATATAGACTTTTTATTCCAAGTAAGCACTTACTGATAAAAATGACATTGCGCAATGACCAGAAGTTAGCAACTTTTTTTTTTTGACCCAGTGCTTTGAACATTTGCCCAGAAATTACGCAATATGCTGCACTAGTGTCAAATCTGAGTACCACAATGGATTAGTTTTGATCTTCTCTGCCCACATATCCAACTGATTTGCTGGTCATGTATCTTCTGTGACTTTTTTTTTTTTTGCGGGGTACATGTTAGGTACACATACAACTCTGCTTCACGGCACACACACTCTGTGGCTGAAAATGTTCTTTCACGTTGCATGCATTAGCAAAATCATTTCCCTCTCTCTCTCTCTGTGGCTTCTACACACCTGACTACACTTAGAACATTTCTTATTAACAAACTTATATCCATCTGATATTTAATTTTACCATATTCATATTTACAGCCACACCTCATCATTCTCATGAATTCCAAACTCTTTGCACTCATTTTTCACTCCTGACTGTGGCTCACAGGTTACATTATACACTTCATCTTTTGTATTATCTCTTAGTTCTGATAAAATAATTTTGCTTACTCCGTACACATCAGCTGCTTTAACACTGAATCTGAGTCTCTCTGTCTCGTCTGAATTTCTGACACCACCACAAGAATCTTGTCTCACACTAACTGATGATATAACTTGCCAAAATCAGTACTGGTTCTTTACTTCAGTAACATAAGCACCAATACACTTTATGGGAACTTCCACCCAAGCAGAGAACAAAGGGCAGACATAGGTCAAAAATTTTCCTTGGCTCACCGTAACTCAAACTTCTGTCTTTAAACAATAATCTCTCAACTCTTCTCTTTCACTTTCAAGACACAGAAGCATACATTGTTAACGTGCCTTTCCTACAACATACAAAAACTTTGCATAACTTTCCAAGTGTACAGTAAATATCCGTTGCAGTCTTAAGTAAGTCAAATATGTCAATCCAGTTTCCTGCCCTGAAAAACTACTACTGGATAAAAGTTTCCTGGTGGATGCAGCTACACCATTTCTTAAATAAAAGACTAAATGATTCAATCCTGACAGCATGTATTATTCAGCATCTGAAATACCCAAAGAGGTGAAAACATGACTACATGAAGTCGGCTTCATTACTGCTTACCATAGAGTGCTACATATAAAGTATGCCAGAGTTAAGAGTTGTAATGAAGGTTAAAGATACTAATTTTTAAAAAATTAAAGTACTTACTTACCAGAATGGACAGATCTGCAAGAGCAGATACGTCCAATGCAGCTCACAGAAACTAAAATCAAATTAGGACTGCTTAAAATTAGGCAGTATGCCTTGCTACAATGTGGCTATTGTGTTAATGCAGTTACTGTAATGTTTCTACTATTCATATCCTCTCCATACTGTACATATCAAGTAACTGCTTTTCACTCTTCTGTACTCCCAAACTGTGGCTTTACTGGGGGGTCCATGGTGGCTCACCCACCTACCATGGCCAACACACGTATATATCTAAAGGTATTTATGAAAATACATAAGCTATGCTTTGCTGTTTGATACAAGTATGTACATTAAAGAGTCATCAGTAGCACCTACTCTTAGGTTGTTTTTATTTTTTGTCCATTTCATGTAAATTATATGTGCAGCCCAACCTATCTTTTAAATGACGTATAAAAACATTCGATCTACTGAAGAACTGCATAGGTCCGTTAATTCCAGAGGCTATGGCAACAAGAAGGATGAATGTATTAAAAACCAGATCTGACAGCATGGCCGGCCAGAAGCACGAAATTCCCCAGACAACAACAATATGAATTCTATAACTTTAAAATGAACCGGAGATCGGACCAGAGGAAAAAAAGTATGCAGGCTTTGACAACAGAAATCGGCTAAAAACTCATAAAACTGCTGGTGCCACAGCTTATTCCATTTCCAAAGTGATGGAGTCTAAGGTGCATGTATACAACCATATAAATAATATGAATGACAAAATCCACACAAATACTTAACCATGCAAAGTCTACAAAACATAATCCCAGCATTTATTGCATTATACATTGCTTTGAATCGCTTTACTAAATTAACACCTTTAAAACCAATTTATGTTAACTCACCACAATTCAAAATAACGGAAAATCAACGACCTAAATTAGCTTCTTAACCAGGTTACGGTACCTATTTGCTTCTTTAACAATATTTCCGGCTCAAAAAAATTACGTCGCGGAAACGCAACTTAAGCAGTTTCAAAAGGTTGGTGAATGCTTGGTGATGATTTCTTCGTATTCCCTTTAAGACGAAAAGAGTTGTTCTTTGATTATTACCTCGTATTTTAATTTAACTATACTTCAAACTCTTAAAGCAGTAAAGATGGCTTTAAACACCGTTATTGAATTATCTCATCTCTCGTCTGATTTTCGCATTTTGCTCTCCATCTCATAAAATGTGTGGTTTTCCCTACATTCATTGGGGATTGAAGAGAATAATGACAGACATTCGAGTTTCAGATGCATACGAATGTAAAACTTATTATTTGATCGATTTTCTAAGTTTATAAGAACAATATTTAAAAATTTGCCCCTCTTTAGGGGCGTTTGTCCCCTATTATTTTTGGTTCTGTCCAGATTTCTTGGGTTGAGAGGTATGCTTGTGACGTAGCAAACTTACATTTCCATAAAACAGAAAAAAGAATATTGAAGACACGTTCATTGTTGCAAACAGTATGCATCCGTACTGTAGCTCTCAACCTCTTAGCACAAAAAATCTGCACAAATCCATGGGGGGGGGGGGGGGGGGCAACTACCGACAAATCTTAAATATTGCTCTTATAAACGGAGAAAGTTGATAGCCTTAAATCTTAAATATTGCTCTTATAAACGGAGAAAGTTGATAGAATAAAGGCAGTGGGTTACCATGCATTTTATGAAGGATATGAAATCTGAAATTCGAATGTCTTTCATTATACAATGAATTCACTCCTTACTGATAGGGTTACCACCTGTCCCACTTTGCGAGGGACAGTCCCTCTTTGGGCAGTTATGTCCTGACAAAAAATATTAAAAATGACAAATGTCCTGAGATTGTAGGACATAATTATGTCCCATAGTTTATGTAATAGTTGCATAAATTAGTTATTTCTGTATCTAAAATACCTAAATGTTAAAGAAACAGAATAAACAACTAAACTGCTACAAGAATAAGCTTTTATTTAGGCAAAAAAGTTAAGTTCTATCCTTTGTACTGACCGTGGGTATGTGTCAGCCTGTAAAATCTGATGTGTGTCCCGAAAATGTCCCACTTTAGCCATTTGAAAAGGTGGCAGCCCTACTTACTGATTTACCTCAAAAATCCAGAAGACCACAATTTTTATGAAGAACAATCTGAGGCAAAACTCGGGGCATTCTGCGAAAATCTGGACAGTTGAAAAGTATATGTTCTTCTGTACAATGTAATCAATTCATTACATAAGCTGGTCAATTCCTACCTTCCCTTAAAGCGCATTCCTCCTCCAAAACATTTTCCTGAATGTATTGTTCTCGCAATTTCCATTTTTCTACGTAATTTGCTCCTACCCTTTTCTAAAGATCCCTCTTCCACGTTTATCTGTTACAATAGTCACTACTTCAGATATGGTTGGTTTAGACCTTGATTTTCAATTTTTAGTCAGTTTTTTTGGCAGCTGCCTCACTGCAAGAGGTTCTCTGGTTCAGTCCTTGGCTGAGGTGCCTTCTGTGCGGTGTCTGCATGTCCTCCCAGTGGTCCCGTGGGTTTCCTCCGGGTGCTCCAGTTTCCTCCCACATTGCAAAGACATGCTGTAGGTGGATTGGACAGTCTAAACTGACCCTAGGTGTGAGTGTGTGCATGTGTGTGCCTTCTGTTGAAGGTTGGGCACTGGGCTGGCAACTTGACACCTTGAAAAAAAAAAACTCCACTGTCAATCATGAGCGGACAGGTGATATGCTGTAGCGACCCCTAACCCCTAAAAGCCGAAAGAAGAAGAAGTCAGTTTTTTTGGCAGCCACCAGAATTAAATTTAACAGTAAACAAGGCCTTACTAAGTCCAGGCAATTCAGATTTTGCATCCCAGATAAAAATAAATAAATAAATTCCTTAGTTTCACCCATTTACTCACCCAGTATTTCTGACAGAGTACTCTGTAGAGAATTCTTAACATCTGCCAGCTCATTACACTCCTAAAGCGTATGTTCCCAGTTACCCGTTTCTTCTGCATCATACCTCCAACATTTGTCATTTTCCTGAGGCAAAAATATTTGTAGTCTGCTTGAAGTATAAACATATCTATGCAGACACTTCCAAGCAAAAATCCTAAATATGCTAGACTTGAATGTTCTACAACATTAGGATGTCATTTTCTGGTTTTATCGGGTATTTGTCTGCAAATAAAGCCATTTTTTCTTGATTACCATATCAATTATGTCCTTGAATTTTTGAGTCCCTTATTTTCTTTGCCAGTGGTTCTAAAAATAGCACAAATAACAAAGGGGAAAGAGGAAACACATGCTGGGTTGCTCAGTTCAGACACGACGTATCAGAGAGGATCCCTCCCACTTTAATTTTTGCCTCCAATCCCTCGTACATCATCCTAATTAACCTTAGTATTGTATCAGGGAATGCAAATGTTTCCATTGCCCTCCTCATAAAACTCCAGCTTATTCTGCAGAGTGTTTTCTCTGAATCAAGACTTGCCAACATCAGGCAGTATTTTCTTACATTCTGCCTCCTTCTGGATAATTATTGTTCTATTAATGTTATCAAATGTTTGCATCCCTTTCATAAAACCACATTGATCCATATCTATCGATTTTGGCATCACCTTTGCATTCTTTTAGCCATTATAGACATAAACACTTTATAATCATGATTTAAAAATTGAAATAGGCCTATATGAAGCTGAATCTGATGGGTCTTTACCACCTTTAGGTATTTCATTCACCACAACTTTTTCCAGGATGTTGGCATTTCCCTTCCTTTTAAAATACTGTTAAACAAGAACTTCCAGATCTTTATCACGTTCTTCCCTCCTAGCTTCCAAACGTCCACTGGAATAGCATCTTTTCCTGGAGCCTTTCTTGCAGATTGATTACACATCACCATTTGTATCTCATCTCCTCCTATCTTAACTGTTAATTGTTGAGCAACATGTACCTCTAACCTTGGCATATTTAAGTTTTCCATAAATACTTCCATTTGTGCATTTTCTCGATTTCCACATTTGTCTGCTTTATACAAATTGTCATATCATTTCCAAAATATCCCTAATACCTCTATAGGATCTCTGGTTATTTTGTTGTAATAGGCTCCCTAGGTTTGTCAACAACTTTTTTTTTTTTTTTTTTACTTTCTGTAGCCTAAGTTGTGCTAAATGTTTGTGCGCTCTGGAGATATTATCTGAAACAACTGCTTAACAGCAATGTTTCTAAACTCATGCATATTATCCAGGTACTCCCTTATCTTTTTACTCTGCAGTTGTGAATCTTCTTGTTTTGTGAGATTCCCTTTATTCTATAATACTTCAACCTTTGTCAACCCCTCTAAATAATTCTTGTTACTTCTTAACCACATCTCTTTTTATTTTATTTCTCCCATATTTTAAATTACACTTTCATTTTATCCCACGTACTAGCTATAACTTCTGAAGAACTTTCTATCTTTCCTAATAACTCTCAATTAATTCCCACTTCCCGCTCCTTAAATACCTCTGTTTTTAACAGATAGGCAGGGAAGCATCAGTGCTTCATTTTTACTTCATTGCTGTTTGTTTTTATCTTAGATATTATTGGCACATGATCTGAAATAGTTATGGGATGTATGTCAAAGCTCTCAAGTAAATGAACATGTTCCTGTGAAATATAATTTCTCTCTAGTCTAACCCATTTATAGTACCTTGTGGAATAATAAGTTATTTATTTCCAAGTTTCTACTACTGAATTCACGTCTTCCATACTAAATATTTTCAGAAATTTATTCTGAAATCTCCCCTCTTTTATTATATTTCCCTTCTAAGCAGCAAAGATATATCCTCATTGTTGCAAATTAAAATTCAGTCCCCACCTATAAGTAATATCAGTTTTATGTGTAATACAAATAGATGCTAGTGTAATCCTCCTTTCTTGCCCATAGCCCCTTACTACCAAAAATCTGCCATTATTATCTTTTTTCCTCTTCTATCACTGTTGCAGCTTATCTAGCAATTAGTATAAGTACTGTTCTTTTCCTTTGTCCCTGATACTCTGAAGAGTATCAATTCACATGCTCAGTTCTTTCCAAATGTGTCTGCTGTTTCATTGCTATTTTTTATTCTGCATTTCATAAATTACTTCAATATTCTTTGCTTTTTCTCTATACCCGTGAGACCATTTACATTCCAAGATAATATGGAAAGTGTCACCATTATACTAATTATATATGTCAGCTTTTTAGATGTCTGTTTCCAGCTTTTGTGATACATGCACCCACTAATGTTTGTCAGGTTGATCTTTTATAAAGTTGTTTCTTGTCCTATCCATTTGAAATTATGTCACATTTTACAAAAATGTTGTTTTAATGAAAACCTTAAAAAAATACCCTCAGAGCACTTTCATAACCTATTAACTTAAAGTGAACACACAAAGCTATGTATATATTCAAGTATTGTAGTTTAATCCTTCTAATAGGAACAATTGTCTTAAATGGACAGCTACACACACACAGGCATTATCTGACCTAAAGTTAAGAATATCCATGCTAAGATGTATGTTACTGCCTATGCTCCTACTTACACTGATTGCTGTCTGTTTTAGTTTTATCTTTATTCCACTTTGAGATGTGAAAATAACTTGCATGCTTTCAGAAAACATTAACTTTTAGTCATCAAAGAAACCAATGATGTGGCTTTTTATTGCCCTATAATCAGCTTTACTCCATGGAAACATAAGAAAAAAATGTAGCCTTTAGCTGCAGGCTTTTAAAGTCATGCTGAACATGTATTTCTAAAGGAAAACTTGTCATTACATTCAGTGTTCTCTTAAGCCAGACATTCACCTATAAAAAGCAAGAGAAAACATATCAGCTGTACATATATGCATTTAGTTACTTGTAACACATTGCACTCAAGTTACCTGGCACTTGCTCACTAAAGCAATTATATAAGTCAGCACTAAAAATTAAAAGCACTACACCCTCACTCCCCACTGGCCCTTGTTTTCAATTAAGGATTTCCCAATATTATTCTAGCATGTCCAAAGGTCAGTTGTCAATCTCCTCTCCGGTCCAGCTGGTGAATCTGGGAATCTTGAGGCAATGTTATAACTGCCTCATGTACACAGACAACCCTCTCCTCCTCCCACATAACACAAATACTTGCGAGAGATGCAGCTATTTAGCCAAACTGGAGGCTGAGCTCTCTCAACTCAGGACTGGCAAGACCAGACAGGAGGAGAAGGCAACTACACACACCACAAAACCAGCCTCACATAATGCTACCACTCCACTGAATCAAACACATAAACACACAAAGACATACTCGGAGGCTCTGAGTAAAATTTACCTAAACAGCAGAGGCCTCCAAAGCAGACACCCAAACAACTGCTACCTCAAGACACTCCACAAGCAACACATAAACCACAAAAGCAGTGTGCAAAGCAGTCACAGCCCTTAAGGCCAAATACAACACCAAACATACTTGTCATAGGTGACTCCATAGTCAGACACACTGGCGTCCCACTCACCAGGCTGAACAAGGAGAGGGTCTCAGTAAGCTGCCTATCGGGCTAGAATCCGCCACATAACACAAGCACTGGGTCACTCCACGGCAAGTACAAATATGACACAGTCATTGTCCATGCTGGTGTGAACGACCTGAGGCGTACCTCCCTGGACTACATGAAAAGAGACATAGAGGAGCTCTCTGATTATGTAGCCCAGGCAGGTATGACCCTAACCCTGAGCAGTATCCTTCCTTCACCAAGAATGATGCCACAATATAGAGACAAGATGATCAGCTTTAACAATTGGCTTAATGTCTGGTGTCATTCAAAGGGGATCCAGTGTCTGTCTGCCTGGGATGACATGCTTGACAAGCCACGCTGCTGCAAGGGATGGCTTGCACCTGTCACCCTGGGATTCGGATATTGGCTAAGGCTCTTGCCACCCCATAGTGCCTTTTTAGGCAAGGCTCAAATTCTAAACCTACCACCCTAGAAAACAAAAATGGGAAGAAACTGAGGGTAATGCTGCTCAATGCCAGAAGTCTAAATCTCAAAATGCACGCACTCAAGGCCCTTCTCAGTATGGAGAACATCGATGTCTGTGCTGTAACTGAAACCTGGTTCAAGGCTCCTGAGAGCACCCCGGCACTATTAGGTTTTACCTCATATCATGCGTTCCGGCCCCAAAACCCGGACCACACCACAAAAGGAGGGGGTGTATCCATATTCATAAAGGATACCCACACCTCCAGGTTGGTGGCAACGCAAGAAGCTTTGGAAAACATCCAGGTGCAACTAACCATAGGAAAAACTGCTCTACAAATTGTAGCATGCTACAGGCCACCCTCTCAAACTCAGGAACCCCACACAGCCTTCCTGAAGACACTGGAGGGTATAAATGTATCTCCAAACACCATCATATTGGGTGACTTCAACTACCCGAATATAGACTGGGAACATTACTCAAGCCCTAACTTTCTAGCCCAATGGTTCCTGGAGTTCATAAATTCAAATGCCATGGAACAGCTAGTCACTGTTCCCACGAGAGGAGAAAATATACTAGATCTCATTATCACAAACATGGGGACAAAATGCTCCACACCGGAAGTATATCCCTCATTGGTGAGATCTGATCATAAACTAATCTCACTGGAAATCCACATCCCGCCCCCACCCCAAACAAAAAAGACCATAGTGAAGAACTTCTCTAAAGCAAACTTCACACTACTCAAGACTGGTGTGGTATCCTTCAAGGCCCCTGAGCCAGTGGAAACCACAACCCAAGCTGCGGAAGCCCTTACAAATGCCTTCTATGAACACCTCCATTACTGCATGGATCAGGCAATCCCAAATAAAACCAAGACTCTTTCCACAAAGGGCAAACGTCCAGTCTGGTGGACCCCAGCCATTAACAAACTTTACAATAAGAGGAGAAAGCTATTACATGATAGAACAAAATCCATAAAAGGGAAGTCACCCCTGATCATTATTAGTAAAAAAATACGAGCACCCATAAAATCAACTAAGGCCAATTTTGAGAGAAAAATTGCCATGGATTCAAAGGACAATCATAAGGCCTTTTTCAGCTATGTTAGGAATCTGGGTGGAAACTCCCAGATATGCTCAGAATTAGTCCAAAATGATACAAAAATCACTGAACCCACAGACATTGCCAACATACTGGCAGACAGGTTCAGTGCAAACTTCACCCCCCTCTCCCCCCCTAAAGGAGAGATAACTATCCCAGCCGAGTGTAGCCTCCCGGACATCTCAAATGCGCAGGTAAAAGCTGCTCTCTCTAAAGCTAAAAACACAGCATCAATGGGACCGGATGGTGTCCCCGGCTGTGTGCTACACGAGCTAAGTGAGGAATTAAACCCGCACATAAGGCAGCTGTTTAATCTCAGCCTTACCACAGGATACGTGCCCAAGGAGTGGCGTACGGCAACTGTGGTCCCACTCCACAAAGGCGGCGCCTCTACGGACCTTGGTAATTACCGCCCCATAAGCTTAACAAGTCTAGTCTGCAAAGCTATGGAGAGGATCATAATGGAGCTCATAAACAAAGATATAGGGGACTTGCAGACATTGGACCCGACCCAGTTTGGCTTTGTCAAGGGAAGATCATGCCTTTTGAACTTGGTCGACTTCTTGAAACAGTCACCAAGGCCATTGATGAGGAAAGGCAGTCCATACAGCCTACCTTGACCTTGCAAAGGCTTTCGACACAATACCCCACTCGGGTATTGTAGAAAAACTACCAGCTTAAATGTAAACCCATATGTCACAAGATGGGTTGCAAACTGGCTTAAGGACAGAACCCACAGGGTTAGAGTTGCTGGCGCTGTGTCAGACTCCAAGCCGGTCACAAGTGGTGTCCCACAGGGCTCGGTCCTTGGCCCCTATTGTTTGGCATCTACTTCTCAGAAGTACAGGCCAACATGGGAGGACTTTGGCTGACAAAGTTTGCAGACGTCTGCAAACTGGGCGCCATAGTGGAAAGTGCATCGGACACGGATATCCTTCAGAAGGGACTCACGGAAACAGATAGCTGGTGCCAGAGCCATGGCCTGAAGTTAAATGCCAAAAAATGTATAGTCATACCCTTCGGGAAAAACAAGGTAACCCCAAGCTACCATATAGGTGGCAATCCACTAAGCACAGAAGAGGTTATCAGGGACCTGGGGACCCAGGTTGACAGTGGCCTTTCTTTTGACACTCACATTGCTAAAGTGGTTAGAAAGACCTTCTACATTGCCCACCTGATCATGAAGGGATTCACATCCAGATCTAGTGAGGTCATTGTTCCCCTGTACTCTTCACTTATCAGACCAATGATCGAGTACAATGCCCCATTCGGGATGTATCTCACCCGACATCTGCAGCAATTGGAGAGACCCCAAAAGTTCCTCACCAAAAGGATAAAGGGACTCCAAAATCTGTCATATGCTGCCAGATTGAAGAAACTCCAGCTCTATTCAGTCGCATACCGTCTGCTCAGAGGTGACATGTGCCTATCATACAAGGCCATGTCCAACCCGGAATTAATGGACATGCTCCACCTCAAAAAATCCAAATCCACCAAAACCACTAGAGCAAGTGACTTAAACCTTAGCACGGATATGAATAGGACGTGCTGGAGGGATAGATTTATCACTCAGAGACTCCCTATGCTGTGGAATAAAATCCCGGTCCATGTGAGGCAGAGCACCTCGCTGACTCTGTTCAAGAGAAATCTAGACGTGTGGATGGGAGATCGTAGGTTTACCCCGGGAATCATCTCTGTGTCACTGCTGGACAGAGGCACAACAAACTAATGGGCACAGTATTTTTTCATATAAGGGGTGGCGTAAGCCACAAAAATTTGGGCTAGGCTTATAAATGCCTTAGGGCAGATAGCCTAGTATAAACCTATGAACCTATATATAATGATCTGTGAACTTTTACACCCCATCCACCACCTCAACAACCCAAGATTCCAACATATTAACTTAACTATGTTTTTGTCCATCCTTTTTTCTTTTTTGCATTATAATGCCTACATCTCTTAATGCTAAAAAAGAAGAAAGAAAGAAAAATGTCATCTTTTTGTTTAGTATCCTGATCACAGATAACAATACCTGAACAAGAACATGCTTTACTACATAACATGCAATTTATATTATGAAAAGTGTTATAGAAATACTTTTAAGAACATGAATTGTTTTACATACAGTTACATTTTTCCTTCCTCTTCCTTTCCACTTAGTGTCCCTCCAAACATTAATGACATGAGATGGGGCAAAAGCCTTTGAGCCCTTCAAAGTTTAACAAAGTGTACAAAAGTCCATTATTTCTACATTTTCCTTGTACAGTCATATTTTACAAATGTAACTGATGATTTCTTATCTCACATTTATTCACTAATTTCCATGTTGCTGGTCTTCTTTCCGTTCATTTAAATCTCCCAACTCCAGGCTCTGGTCCAATTCCAAGGTACTCCTGATTCTTGTAGCCACTCCTGTGCTTTTCTCTAAAGCATTTTCCCTTTGAACACTGGGATAGGTTTCACAGGCAAAGTCTCTGTATGAGGTTTATTATCAGAAAAATGAGAAGCAGAGTCCCCTTCTGCTTGATGACTCACTTTTTAAAAAAAAAAAACTTTTGTATTTCCTCCTTAGCCTGTTTTTATCAAAAAATGACTTTGATTTTCCATGGAAAAATACTCCAGCGACAGCAGCTTGAATCTCACAACTACCTCTCAACATTCCCTGATCATTGTAATAAATTTGCTTTTCTTCTGCCTGGTGTGCAGTGAACAATCATGTTATACAAGCACTCTGGTGTCTCTAGCTTTTAATACTTTGCCCTTCTGCCACAGTTTTGTCAGGATAATTTTTCTGCTGGTAGAAATGCATCTTTACTAATACAGGTCTTGGCTGCTTCCTCATCTCCATGTTTGGAGCATACACACAATGTACCCCTTCAGTTAACAAATCCTGCTGTGGAATACCAGCCCAGATGCTTATTTGTGCCTTCGTAAAATTAATACATTCAAACTGAAAGTGATATTAGTATACTCTTCCCGTTCAGAAAACCTGAGAACAGAACTACAATTGAATGTCTACATTAAGAAACCAAGTCCAACACAACAGCCACTGTAGCCATTAAAGTGAATGGGAAACAGCAATGCAGAGAAATGAATAATTAATTTGGAATACATGAGGGTCTGTGGTATTGTGGTATATGAAAAACCAGGGTACACACCATGAAACTTATTCCCAAAACCCATAGTACTAGAAGCTATATCCAAGAACCCTATGCGTATATATATATATATATATATATATATATATATATATATATATATATATATATATATATATATATATATATATATATATATATATACATACATATCTATATATATATATATATATATATATTTATATATATACATAAATATCTATATATATATATATGTGTGTGTGTGTGTGTGTGTGTATATACACACATACACATATACATACATGTACGTGTGTGTGTGTGTGTATGTGCATGATGGCTCTATGTGTATCTATCTATCTATATATATATATATATATAGACACGCACACACACCCACACACACACACACATACACACTCATGCATATATATGTATGAATATATACTGAAATGATGAAATATCAATACCATGAGCTTCAAAACATCGAGTCTAAATGTGCAAAATATTTGAAATCATGACACTAGAAATGTCAAACCCTGTTACGTAGAAGTTCAAAACACTGAAACCAAGAAGTGTGGAACACACCAGGACTGTTGGCAGCCATGCTGTGTGTCATCAATCAGTGCAATACTGGACTACTTTCTTTAAATGCTAGTTGCTTCAATGTTTTGAAATTTGATGTTACAGGATTCAACGTTTCCAGCAGTCATGATTTCAATGTTTCATGCATTTATTCTCAATGTTTTGATGTTCAAGGTATTGATATTTTGTTATTTTAGTAACAGTTGAGTTTTCTCTCATATATATATATATATATATATATATATATATATACATATATGCAAACATCTATGGTTGTACTGAAACGTCAATATTGCAGAAGACAACATACTTCTGCATGTGCACTGAGCAATAGCTTTGGCACATGCAAAAATAAAATTGAAAAAAAAATGCATTAAAAACATTGTTTATTGCAGGGGGCTTCCACACTCTCTTCTAATTATATATGCTAACTATGAGATTGCATAATGACAGGGAAAAGACATGTTTGTCAAAGTTAAGGATTGTGTGATCTCACACACCTGTTGACAATATCAGTAGACGACCACATTTTGTGGACTAAACAGATGTCAACCAAAGCTAGAGTCAACAAAATTAAGTATTGCAATATATATATATATATATATATATATATATATATATATATATATATATATATATATATACCGTATTTCTCCATAAATAAGGCCTAACCAGAGAATAAGGCCTAGCATGGTTTTCCAAGGTGGTCATAATATAAGCCCTATCCCAAAAATAAGCCCCAGTTAAGATCGTCAACAACACATGGTGGACGTGTTGAATTATAAAATAATAATATTATTGACAGCTGTTGACTGAGGTTATTGTATGCTGCTCGCCATTTTTGGAACATTTGGACAACCAAATTCTTCTCTTTGGAGAAAGTAGTAAGATTGTTTCCCCAGGAGTCCTCCATGATTCTTACTGTAACCCTAATCCTCACTCACACTTGACGGTTGAGATCCTTGGCCCATAAACACTGGCAAGTGTACTTTGATTGATCAAAGTACAGACAATGCACGTAAAACATGCGCACTTGATAACGAATGGGTGTGGTTGTGCCATCTTAACTGTCCCCGTTTTGTGTTGCCACTCCTGTCTCATAAGTCTTCAATTAACACCCCCCCCCAGACAAGATGAGTGCAATAAGAAAGAGCTATTCTGTCGAGTACAAGAAAGGAATTGTGGAGGACTCCCAGGGAAAGAATCTGATGGCTTTCTGCAAAGAGATCACCAAATGGTCCGAAAATGGTGAGCAGTGTACGATAACCTCAGTCAACAGGTGGATGAGGGAAATGCTAAGAAGGGCAAGTGTGGATCAGGTCGGCAACCATTATTTCCTGAGCTGGAAGACATCATCTGTGAATGGATTGCTAACAGGAGAGCAAAGTCTTTGGTTGTGGGCAGGGCTGATATTCAAGCATTTACCCTTGCAATGGCACCATAGTTAGAAATATCCGCAGAAGAATTCAAAGCATCACAACATTGGCTGGATGGCTTCCTTCATTGATATGAACTGTCTCTAAGAAGATCGACAACACTGTTCATGCTGGAAGATACTGAAGTTATTAAATGTGCACCTTTGTTTATGGCATTGGCTTTTCTAAATACCAACTCTCCAACATGATTGCTGTGGATGAAACTGCAGTGTTTATGGGGCAAGGATCTCAAACAACAATGGATCAGAGGGGTGCCTAGTCAATCTACACTCCCTCCACTGGTTACAAAAGTGCACGTGTTACCTGTATTTTGGCAATTCATCTAGATGGAAAGAAAACTCCACCTCTAATCATTAGTAAGGGCAAGAAAGATAAGCTTGAATGTGTTTCAGGCATTTACATTCTTGAAACTGAAAAAGCTTAGTGCACACAAACAGTTATAAGGAAATGGGTCAATGTAATGCTGCCACTTATTTTGCGAGGTGGCAAAAGAGACCTGCTAGTCTGGGATTCAGCCAGCACTCACCACGCTAAAGAGATGAAGAACTTCCTTGCACAGAGAAGAATAGATCAAATAATGATTCCCGCAGGAATGACTGCCTATCTCCAGACTCTTGATATTGTAAATAAACAAGCCATTCAAGGACCATTTGCACATGGAACACAATGTCTACATTGAAAATAGAATGGAGAGAAATCAGTGTGGAAACTTTGTGAAGCCTAGCCTGCAAGAGGTCATGACTTGGGTGAAGAATTCATGGGATAAAATCACTGACAGCTTTGTTGCCAATGCACTACGAGCAGGTTACATGGACATGCAGTGCTCATTTAAGGAGAGCTCTATTGTTAGGCATGACAGATTGGGGCCAATGGTTCTACAGGAAATGGAGTCGCAAGAAATTCAGGCTGGAATTCAGGGGCTGGAGACTTATGACAATGTTCCAGAAGAAGATGACATGACTGTATTTAAATAACTTTTCCGTTATCAGGGCAACAGAGTGGATTGCTTCTGCTTTCAGCTGCCAGCAAGCTCTTGTCAATTTTTTGACTTTATTGTATTAAGGTAATGTTTCATTATCAAGGGGTAATTACAAAGTAAGGCAATTAGTTCCCAGACTTCATTTTTCTGACTTTCCATCATTCTTCTCTTACAGTTTGGGTAAGGAATAAAGAAAGCATCACCACTCAAAAAGTGGCAGTTATTTACCTGTTTTATTCCTCTCCTCCAATACACATGTATTGAGATTTTTCTGCATTTTCTGTTAAGCATGAAATATTCCACTGTGAAAACCAATGTATAGATATTCTGAAGTTGAAATGTTTGTTGCACTGCTTATATAGAATTCTCACACAACTGTTAATGCGTTACCTAGAACTGTTGCCCAATAATGGAAAAGTACAAAATAAATGTCAATTTGTGTACATGAATAAATGTCGATTTTTGAACATGAATAAATGTTGATTTGTATACATGAATAACTAAAAATGAAGAGCAGGAACACAATAAGAGAAAGCTTGAAATAAAATAGCGATTTATTAAATCCAGGTAAAACGTAAGCGCTTTCAGCCAGAGCAATCTCCAGCCTTCATCAGACAAACAGCATAGGAGTGTGTGTTAAAACTTTAAATAGTGTAACAAGAATTTACTTTGCCAATCAACATAAAGTGCATTTCCTAGTACACTGTTACCATAGGAACATTAAAGCAGAAATACATTTACACAAACCAGTGAACATACAAATGCTGGTTATTCCTTACAAAATATGTTCATTTGTGCTACTAAGTGAATCAATAATCCCCTAGTGTAAGGGCAAATGAGGGCAAATTCTCACCTAGATATACTTTTTTAAATCTAGATGTTGTGATAAGCCCATATCATGTGTAAAACTATTAAAGAGTCAAATATAAAATATAAAAATATAAAATATAAAATAACTGAATTCTGACTCGTTGATTGTGTCATCGATTATGTGATAACCACTTAAGCACACATTTGATGGACAGGTTATCGTTAATACCAGGTGTAAGATCGCCCTAGTCCGAACTTGCCACATAAGTTGTCGATCTCTAATTTAATTTGCCAAGGCCATACCTCTAATTTCGGGAACCCTTTGATGCACAATGGCAAAATTGAAAGTGTGACCAGTACATTCAATTGTGTGTTTAGCTAGAGCATTGTTAACATCGTGTCTGCTTACAGCATACATGTGTTCATAGATCCTGGTCCTGAATTTACGCTCCGTCTTTCCAATGTAAAAAGCTTTACATTGGTTACAGAAGCGACATACACCACTGATTTGGATTCACAATTGAAAAAATTGTTGACCTTATAAGTTCTATTATTGATGGTAACTTGAGGTCCTACCTTGATAAACTTACACTGGGCACATGCACCACATTTGTGCATGCCATGAGGTCGGTTCGAGATGAACCTATTAGGTGGTCTTTCTAAAATAGCTTTAAGATTTTGGCGCCTCCTGTATGTTAACTTAGGTCTCGTACCCAAAATGTTTGAAAGGGTGTTGTCATGATTAATGACGTCCCAATTTTTGTTGACAATTTCCCTGATTTTTTGATAATCCAAGGAGAAAGTGTGTATGAAAGACACAATGTAATTGTCTTTTCCAAACAATTATTACTAGATGGACCTAATGTGGTTGAAATTTCAATAGTACTGGCATTCACTTCTGTTGTGAAACTAGTAGAAAGAAGGGGTGTGAAATGGCCTTCCATGCTTGTTGGATACTTCTATAATAATGTTGTTGACTAAATTTAGAGGTAGCCTCTTGTCAGAAACATGTTCCTAAGTTTGTTGCATTCAGCACGAAAGTCGTGGTCGTCCGTGACCATACGTGCCCTTACTATCTGGCCCTTAATGACCGATCTTTTTGATAGTACGGATGGTTGCTGGAAAAATGCAACAAGCTGTTAGAATATGTCGGCTTTCTGTAGATGGTACTTTTAGTCTACTCTTATTTGTGTCCTTAGCTAACATGATGTCGAGATAATTAATCTCAGTGTCTGCTACGTTAAGGTGAACTGTAAAAGTCAGTCATGTTAGTCATCCTTTCAATAAATGATGGAATAAGCTCTTTCTCACCCTTCCAAATGCAAAATGTCATCCTGGTACCTTGTATACCAGGAGACATGTTGCTGGAAAAGGTTGTCCTTAAATAGGTGTTCAGCTTCCCAGAAGGCTAAGACAGCATTTGCAAATGAGCCCCGAGGGTGAACCCATGGCGACACCTGATGTTTGAAGGTAGAAGGTGTTCTCAAACATAAAGAAGTTGTTAGTTAAGACCAACTCCAAAGTGTCTCACTTAGATAGATAGTGTTGTCTTCTACCTTCTTAGCAACCATGAATTCCCTAACCCAACTCAGTCCTGTTGCCTGCGGTATAACTGTATAAAGATCTTTAATATCTATTGTAAGAAAAGTTATATCCGGACTGTATGTCACCTTACTGATCCCTTGCAAGAAGGACCAGGAATCCTTACAAATGTGTGCCTCCTGTTGTAAAGAGGCAATGATGCTATCAACGTATCTAGCACATGCATAAGTAGCTGAACCCCTCCCATCAATGATCGGCCTAAAAGGTGGTGCATGTAGTCGTTTGTGTAGTTTAGGTGTGCCAAAGAGTATTGGAATTTTTGGAGCTGGTGTCAATAAATACTTGTATGTATTTATATCAATGATACCTTCCAACAGGAGGTCATACAAAGTGTTGTTAATTATTCTGTAAGCACCATGTATTTCGTTGAGAGTTACTTCTTTGTAAACAGATGTATTAAGATGCTCCATCATGTATTCCACATATTTGTAATGGTCCATCAATACCACTCCCCCTCCCTTATCAGGTTTCATTACACGTATGTTACAATCCCTCAATAAGTGAAGAAAGTCCCATTCCAGCATGGAGATGTTGTTAGAATGCCTTTGGGTAGTATAAATGACTTGGTTCTTAATTGCCCAAAGGTCAATCTCACAAATTTTTTCAAAAACTGCTAGAATGGGGTGGAGTGGAGGGTTGTATGTGCTAGAGACCCTTAGTGTGTTAAGTGTAGGGGTGTCGTTACCAAGAAGAGAGATAAGGTTGAGTTTTCTAACATAAATTTTCAAATCTATGAGCATTCTGCCAATGTCCATATGCTGCCCAGGAACAAACGATAAATCCTTGGCAAAAATTTACAATGTCCTGGTGGATGTCAATAACTGTATAGTTATATACTTTAAAGTCACTGGCAGAGCTAACCAATATTTTTGGTTCAGAACCAAAATTGGGGAGCTGTATCATCTCTTCCTCCCCCGTCTGTTGTTCCTCACGTTGTTAAGCTGTCTGAGCTCTGGTACGATTGGTGGTTCTGGTGTTGTTGGCCTGGTGAAAATCCTGGCCCTCATAATTGTTAGTGTTGCCTGTAGCGGCACCATTATTGAGATGTTTGCGGAGCGTTGTTATGTTCGAATTGTTATACCCACATTATTGTTGTTAAGTCTTGGGCTTCTTCTAGTGTTAGGTCGTTGACCAGAAGAACTATTATTTTCATTGTTACCCTGGTTGTTTGTGTCACCAGAATTGGTCACATTATTGAATTCAATATGATTGTTGCTTTCATTATATGGTGTTTGTGCTGTCCGAGGAGGCCTGGGGTAAGCACATTTATTTGCATAGTCAGTCATATCTCTAGTGAGTTTCTTCTTCTTGGCAAGCAATAATTTTTCCATACTGGCCTCAATACTAGGGAAAATGCGGCAATAATCATATTTGAAGCGAAAAAAGCCATTGTCAGTAGTGATAAACTTTTCCAGAACTTCCAACTCCGATGACAGAGTCGCAATGTCTCTAGAATAAAAGGCAATGAGGGCTTGCAAAAACTCCATGCCCTGGCGATCGAATAGATCTAATAACTCCTGGTGGAAGAGAGAGTTCTCCACCAAGCCTGTGAGCAGCCATTGCCTTAGCCCCTTAGGGACTATTTTGTTCTTTACACATTCACTCAAATATGCTACTTCTAACTGTAGCTTCTTACATTTGAAAAGCTTGTTGTCAAATTCCTCGATTTTTTCACCTAAAGCATTACTTTCAACCGCTGATGTAATGGGCTCAGCATACGCTGAACCCTTGACTGAAAAATTGTTGTTGACAAGAAATTTGCCATTATGGGAAACCCTTGGTTGTTTGAAGTGACTTCATTATTATTGTCATTTACAGCATTGCCAGAATTACTAAGAAAGTTACCTGTGCGAGTTGTTACAGCTGCGAAGATGAAGGGCGCTGTAAATCAGGCATTGCTGTAGGTGGGCCTTCGATTGAATCAGTAGTTGATAAGCGCTCCTCGATGCAGGTACTGGGGCTGTCCCTCCAGTATAGGAGGTTGCTGTGCGTTAGGGATCCCAGAATCACTACTGTTAACCTGCTGCCGAGAGGTTGGCGTGGAAGAAATTCCGCCCATTTGTGCTGAAGGTAGGACCGACATCGCGTCTACCTTCTGAGTTAATGCGTCCACTCTACCCAAAAGTAATTCTACCAAGGTAGTAAGGTTACCATTGTGATTTTCTGCTGTTTGTTCGACTCCATTCTGCTGTGTGAATAAAACAAGTGAAGCTTCTCCGGATCCGCTCGACATCCTCAAACACAAGATACACACAAATGAACTGATAAAATCCACAGGAACAAGTAAAAATGAAGAGCAGGAACACAATAAGAGAAAGCTTGAAATAAAATAGTGATTTATTAAATCCAGGTAAAGCGTGGCGCTTTCAGCCAGAGCAATCTCCAGCCTTCATCAGACAAACAGCATAGGAGTGTGTGTTAAAACTTTAAATAGTGTAACAAGAATTTACTTTGCCAATCAACATAAAGTGCATTTCCTAGTACACTGTTACCATAGGAACATTAAAGCAGAAATACATTTACACAAACCAGTGAACATACAAATGCTGGTTATTCCTTACAAAATATGTTCATTTGTGCTACTAAGTGAATCAATAATCCCCCTAGTGTAAGGGCAAATGAGGGCAAATTCTCTCCTCATTTGCCCTTACACTAGGGGGATTATTGATTCACTTAGTAGCACAAATGAACATATTTTGTAAGGAATAACCAGCATTTGTATGTTCACTGGTTTGTGTAAATGTATTTCTGCTTTAATGTTCCTATGGTAACAGTGTACTAGGAAATGCACTTTATGTTGATTGGCAAAGTAAATTCTTGTTACACTATTTAAAGTTTTAACACACACTCCTATGCTGTTTGTCTGATGAAGGCTGGAGATTGCTCTGGCTGAAAGCTATTGCTTTACCTGGATTTAATAAATCACTATTTTATTTCAGCTTTCTTATTGTGTTCCTGCTCTTCATTTTACTTGTTCTGTGGATTTTATCAGTTCATTTGTGTGTATCTTGTGTTTGAGGATGTCGAGCGATCCGAGAAGCTTCACTTGTTTTATTCACGCGCAGAATGGAGTCGAACAAACAGCAGAAAATCACAGTAACCTTACTACCTTGGTAGAATTACTTTGTAGAGTGGGCGCATTAACTCAGAAGGTAGGCGATGCGATCTACCTTCAGCACAAATGGGCGGAATTTCTTCCACGCCAACCTCGCAGCAGGTTAACAATGGTGATTCTGGGATCTAACGCAGCAACCTCTATACTGGAGGACAATACCTGCATCGGGCGTTTATCAACTACTGGATTCAATCAGCGTCCACCTACCAGCAATGCCTGATTTGGCGTCCTTCATCTTCGGCAGCTGTAACAACTAACAGGTAACTTTCTTAGTAATTCTGGCAATGCTGTAAATGACAATAATAATGAAGTCAATCAACCAAGAGTTTCCCATAATGGCAAATTTCCTTGTCAACAACAATTTTTCAGTCGAAGGGTTCGGCGTGGCGCCGTATTACATCGGCGTTGAAAGTAATGCTTAGGTGAAAAAAATTTGACAACAAGCTTTTCAAATGTAAGAAGCTACGGTTAGGCATATTTGAGTGAATGTAAAGAACAAAATGGTCCCTAAGGCTAATATTTTCCGTCAGGCTTGATGGAGAACTCTCTTCCACCGGGAGTTATTAGATCTATTAGATCGCCAGGGCATGGAGTTTTTGCAAGCCCTCGTTGCCTTTATTCTAGAGACATTGCGACTCTGTCATCGGTTGAAGCGGAAAAGTTTATCACTACTGACAATGGCTTTTACGCTTCAAATATGATTGTTGCGCATTTCGGTATGGGCCTTTGCCAGAAGAAACAGGCCTCCTCGGAACAAACGCCATATAATGAAAGCAACAATCATATGAATTCAATAATGTGACAATTCTGTGACAAACAACCAGGTAACAATGAAAATAATAGTTCTTCTGGTCGCGACTCCACTAGAAGAAAAGACTTAACGGCACAATCCTCAATAAGTGAAGAAAGTCCCATTCAGCATGGAGATGTTGTTAGAATGCCTTTGGGTAGTATAAATGACTTGGTTCTTAATTGCCCAAGGTCAATCTCACAAATTTTTCAAAACTGCTAGAATGGGGTGGAGTGGAGGGTTGTATGTGCTAGAAGACCCTTAGTGTGTTAAGTGTAGGGGTGTAGTTACCAAGAAGAGATAAGGTTGAGTTTTCTAACATAAATTTTCAAATCTATGAGCATTCTGCCAATGTCCATATGCTGCCCAGGAACAAGCGATAAATCCTTGGCAAAAAATTTACAATGTCCTGGTGGATGTCAATAACTGTATAGTTATATACTTTAAAGTCACTGGAGAGCTAACCAATATTTTTGGTTCAGAACCAAAATTGGGGAGCTGTATCATCTCTTCCTCCCGTCTGTTGTTCCTCACGTTGTTAAGCTGTCTGAGCTCTGAATGCGATTGGTGGTTCTGGTGTTGTTGGCTGGTGAAAATCCTGGCCCTCATAGTGTTAGTGTTGCCTGTAGCGGCACCATTATTGAGATGTTTGCGGAGCGTTGTTATGTTCGAATTGTTAGCCTTACATTATTGTTGTTAAGTCTTGGGCTTCTTCTAGTGTTAGGTCGTTGACCAGAAGAACTATTATTTTCATTGTTACCCTGGTTGTTTGTGTCACCAGAATTGGTCACATTATTGAATTCAATATGATTGTTGCTTTCATTATATGGTGTTTGTGCTGTCCGAGGAGGCCTGGGGTAAGCACATTTATTTACATAGTCAGTCATATCTCTAGTGAGTTTCTTCTTCTTGGCAAGCAATAATTTTTCCATACTGGCCTCAATACTAGGGAAAATCGCGGCCAATAATCATATTTGAAGCGAAAAAAGCCATTGTCAGTAGTGATAAACTTTTCCAGAACTTCCAACTCCGATGACAGAGTCGCAATGTCTCTAGAATAAAAGGCAATGAGGGCTTGCAAAAACTCCATGCCCTGGCGATCGAATAGATCTAATAACTCCTGGTGGAAGAGAGTTCTCCACCAAGCCTGACAAGCATATTGCCTTAGCCCTTAGGGACTATTTTGTTCTTTACACATTCACTCAAATATGCTACTTCTAACTGTAGCTTCTTACATTTGAAAAGCTTGTTGTCAAATTCCTCGATTTTTTCACCTAAAGCATTACTTTCAACGCTGATGTAATAGGCGGCTCAGCTACGCTGAACCCTTGACTGAAAAAATTGTTGTTGACAAGGAAATTTGCCATTATGGGAAACCCTTGGTTGTTTGAATTGACTTCATTATTATTGTCATTTACAGCATTGCCAGAATTACTAAGAAAGTTACCTGTTGAGTTGTTACAGCTGCGAAGATGAAGGGCGCTGTAAATCAGGCATTACTGTGGGTGGGCGCTGCGATTGAATCCCAGTAGTTGATAAGCGCTCCTCGATGCAGGTACTGGGGCTGTCCCTCCAGTATAGGAGGTTGCTGTGCGTTAGGGATCCCAGAATCACTACTGTTAACCTGCTGCCGAGAGGTTGGCGTGGAAGAAATTCCGCCCATTTGTGCTGAAGGTAGGACCGACATCGCGTCTACCTTCTGAGTTAATGCGTCCACTCTACCCAAAAGTAATTCTACCAAGGTAGTAAGGTTACCATTGTGATTTTCTGCTGTTTGTTCGACTCCATTCTGCTGTGTGAATAAAACAAGTGAAGCTTCTCGGATCGCTCGACATCCTCAAACACAAGATACACACAAATGAACTGATAAAATCCACAGGAACAAGTAAAAATGAAGAGCAGGAACACAATAAGAGAAAGCTTGAAATAAAATAGTGATTTATTAAATCCAGGTAAAACGTAAGCGCTTTCAGCCAGAGCAATCTCCAGCCTTCATCAGACAAACAGCATAGGAGTGTGTGTTAAAACTTTAAATAGTGTAACAAGAATTTACTTTGCCAATCAACATAAAGTGCATTTCCTAGTACACTGTTACCATAGGAACATTAAAGCAGAAATACATTTACACAAACCAGTGAACATACAAATGCTGGTTATTCCTTACAAAATATGTTCATTTGTGCTACTAAGTGAATCAATAATCCCCCTAGTGTAAGGGCAAATGAGGGCAAATTCTCTCCTCATTTGCCCTTACACTAGATGAATTATTGATTCACTTAGTAGCACAAATGAACATATTTTGTATGAATAACCAGCATTTGTATGTTCACTGGTTTGTGTAAATGTATTTCTGCTTTAATGTTCCTATGGTAACAGTGTACTAGGAAATGCACTTTATGTTGATTGGCAAAGTAAATTCTTGTTACACTATTTAAAGTTTTAACACACACCCTATGCTGTTTGTCTGATGAAGGCTGAGATTGCTCTGGCTGAAAGCGCACGCTTTTACCTGGATTTAATAAATCACTATTTTATTTCAAGCTTTCTCTTATTGTGTTCCTGCTCTTCATTTTACTTGTTCCTGGATTTTATCAGTTCATTTGTGTGTATCTTGTGTTTGAGGATGTCGGCGGATCCGAGAAGCTTCACTTGTTTTATTCACGCAGAATGGAGTCGAACAAACAGCAGAAAATCACAATGGTAACCTTACTACTTTGGTAGAGTGGACGATTAACTCAGAAGGTAGACGCGATGTCGGTCCTACCTTCAGCACAAATGGGCGAATTTCTTCCACGCCAACCTCTCGGCAGCAGGTTAACAGTAGTGATTCTGGGATCCCTAACGCACAGCAACCTCCTATACTGGAGGGACAGCCCCAGTACCTGCATCGGAGGAGCGCTTATCAACTACTGGGATTCAATCGCGGCGTCCACCTACAGCAATGCCTGATTTACAGCGCCCTTCATCTTCGCAGCTGTAACAACTCGAACAGGTAACTTTCTTAGTAATTCTGGCAATGCAGTAAATGACAATAATAATGAAGTCAATTCAAACAACCAAGGGTTTCCCATAATGGCAAATTTCCTTGTCAACAACAATTTTTTCAGTCAAGGGTTCAGCGTGGCTGAGCCGCCCATTACATCAGCGGTTGAAAGTAATGCTTTAGGTGAAAAATCGAGGAATTTGACAACAAGCTTTTCAAATGTAAGAAGCTACAGTTAGAAGTAGCATATTTGAGTGAATGTAAAGAACAAAATAGTCCCTAAGGGGCTAAGGCAATGGCGTCCGTCAGGCTTGGTGGAGAACTCTCTTCCACCAGGAGTTATTAGATCTATTCGACGCCAGGGCATGGAGTTTTGCAAGCCCTCATTGCCTTTATTCTAGAGACATTGCGACTCTGTCATCGGAGTTGGAAGTTCTGGAAAAGTTTATCACTACTGACAATGGCTTTTTCGCTTCAAATATGATTATTGCCGCATTTTCCTAGTATTGAGGCCAGTATGGAAAAATTATTGCTTGCCAAGAAGAAGAAACTCACTAGAGATATGACTGACTATGCAAATAAATGTGCTTACCCCAGGCCTCCTCGGACAGCACAAACACCATATAATGAAAGCAACAATCATATTGAATTCAATAATGTGACCAATTCTGGTGACACAAACAACCAGGGTAACAATGAAAATAATAGTTCTTCTGGTCAACGACCTAACACTAGAAGAAGCCCAAGACTTAACAACAATAATGTAAGGGCTAACAATTGAACATAACAACGTTCCGGCAAACATCTCGAATAATGGTGCCGCTACAGGCAACACTAACAATTATGAGGGCCAGGATTTTCACCAGGCCAACAACACCAGAACCACCAATCGTACCAGAGCTCAGACAGCGAACAACGTGAGGAACAACAGACGGGGGAGGAAGAGATGATACAGCTCCCCAATTTTGGTTCTGAACCAAAAATATTGGTTAGCTCTGCCAGTGACTTTAAAGTATATAACTATACAGTTATTGACATCCACCAGGACATTGTAAATTTTTTGCCAAGGATTTATCGTTTGTTCCTGGGCAGCATATGGACATTGGCAGAATGCTCATAGATTTGAAAATTTATGTTAGAAAACTCAACCTTATCTCTCTTCTTGGTAACGACACCCCTACACTTAACACACTAAGGGTCTCTAGCACATACAACCCTCCACTCCACCCCATTCTAGCAGTTTTTGAAAAAAATTGTGAGATTGACCTTTGGGCAATTAAGAACCAAGTCATTTATACTACCCAAAGGCATTCTAACAACATCTCCATGCTGGAATGGGACTTTCTTCACTTATTGAGGGATTGTAACATACGTGTAATGAAACCTGATAAGGGAGGGGGAGTGGTATTGATGGACCATTACAAATATGTGGAATACATGATAGAGCATCTTAATACATCTGTTTACAAAGAAGTAACTCTCAACGAAATACATGGTGCTTACAGAATAATTAACAACACTTTGTATGACCTCCTGTTGGAAGGTATCATTGATATAAATACATACAAGTATTTATTGACACCAGCTCCAAAATTCCAATACTCTTTGGCACACCTAAACTACACAAACGACTACATGCACCACCTTTAGGCCGATCATTGATGGGAGGGGTTCAGCTACTTATGCATGTGCTAGATACGTTGATAGCATCATTAAGCCTCTTTTACAACAGGAGGCACACATTTGTAAGGATTCCTGGTCCTTCTTGCAAGGGATCAGTAAGGTGACATACAGTCCGGATATAACTTTTCTTACAATAGATATTAAAGATCTTTATACAGTTATACCGCAGGCAACAGGACTGAGTTGGGTTAGGGAATTCATGGTTGCTAAGAAGGTAGAAGACAACACTATCTATCTAAGTGAGACACTTTTGGAGTTGGTCTTAACTAACAACTTCTTTATGTTTGAGAACACCTTCTACCTTCAAACATCAGGTGTCACATGGGTTCACCCTGGGGTTCATTTGCAAATGCTGTCTTAGCCTTCTGGGAAGCTGAACACCTATTTAAGGACAACCTTTTCAGCAACATGTCTCCTGGTATACAAGGTACCAGGATGACATTTTTTGCATTTGGAAGGGTGAGAAAGAGCTTATTCCATCATTTATTGAAAGGATGACTAACATGACTGACTTTTTACAGTTCACCTTTAACGTAGCAGACACTGAGATTAATTATCTCGACATCATGTTAGCTAAGGACACAAATAAGAGTAGACTAAAAAGTACCATCTACAGAAAGCCGACATATTCTAACAGCTTGTTGCATTTTTCCAGCAACCATCCGTACTATCAAAAAAGATCGGTCATTAAGGGCCAGATAGTAAGGGCGGCACGTATGGTCACGGACGACCACGACTTTCGTGCTGAATGCAACAAACTTAGGAACATGTTTCTGACAAGAGGCTACCCTCTAAATTTAGTCAACAACATTATTATAGAAGTATCCAACAAGCGCATGGAAGGCCATTTCACACCCCTTCTTTCTACTAGTTTCACAACAGAAGTGAATGCCAGTACTATTGAAATTTCAACCACATTAGGTCCATCTAGTAATAATTGTTTGGAAAAAGACAATTACATTGTGTCTTTCATACACACTTTCTCCTTGGATTTTCAAAAAATCAGGGAAATTGTCAACAAAAATTGGGACGTCATTAATCATGACAACACCCTTTCAAACATTTTGGGTACGAGACCTAAGTTAACATACAGGAGGGGCCAAAATCTTAAAGCTATTTTAGAAAGACCACCTAATAGGTTCATCTCGAACCGACCTCATGGCATGCACAAATGTGGTGCATGTGCCCAGTGTAAGTTTATCAAGGTAGGACCTCAAGTTACCATCAATAATAGAACTTATAAGGTCAACAATTTTTTCAATTGTGAATCCAAATCAGTGGTGTATATCGCTCTCTGTAACCAATGTAAAGCTTTTTACATTGGAAAGACGGAGCGTAAATTCAGGACCAGGATCTATGAACACATGTATGCTGTAAGCAGACACGATGTTAACAATGCTCTAGCTAAACACACAATTGAATGTACTGGTCACACTTTCAATTTTGCCATTGTGCATCAAAGGGTTCCCGAAATTAGAGGTGGCCCTTGGCAAATTAAATTAGAGATCGACGAACTTATGTGGCAAGTTCGGACTAGGGCGCATCTTACACCTGGTATTAACGATAACCTGTCCATCAAATGTGTGCTTAAGTGGTTATCACATAATCGATGACACAATCAACGAGTCAGAATTCAGTTATTTTATATTTTATATTTTTATATTTTATATTTGACTCTTTAATAGTTTTACACATGATATGGGCTTATCACAACATCTAGATTTAAAAAAGTATATCTAGGTGAGAATTTGCCCTCATTTGCCCTTACACTAGGGGGATTATTGATTCACTTAGTAGCACAAATGAACATATTTTGTAAGGAATAACCAGCATTTGTATGTTCACTGGTTTGTGTAAATGTATTTCTGCTTTAATGTTCCTATGGTAACAGTGTACTAGGAAATGCACTTTATGTTGATTGGCAAAGTAAATTCTTGTTACACTATTTAAAGTTTTAACACACACTCCTATGCTGTTTGTCTGATGAAGGCTGGAGATTGCTCTGGCTGAAAGCGCTTACGTTTTACCTGGATTTAATAAATCGCTATTTTATTTCAAGCTTTCTCTTATCGTGTTCCTGCTCTTCATTTTTACTTGTTCCTGTGGATTTTATCAGTTCATTTGTGTGTATACATGAATAACTGTTGATTTTTGTACATAAATGAATAAATGTAGATTGTTGTACGGGGGGGGGCGGTAAATAAGGCATCCCCTGATAATAAGCCCTAATGTGTATTTCAACGGGGGAAAACTACAAGACCTGGTCTTATTTTTGGGGAAATAAGGTGTATATATATATATATATATATATATATATAGAGAGAGAGAGAGAGAGGGGAGAGATAATGCATGTATAGATTATATCAGCAAATGTTGAACATAAAAATGAAAACAAAACTCCAAGCATCGAATCAAAAAGAACGTAAGGACATAACATCACATATGTGAGTATCCCACAAAAAAGTATTGTGTCCACCAGACTTAAATATACTAATTCCGCAATTACACCGACTTGAAAAAGGGAGAAATCTCTTTAAAATGGGAATTACTGCCATCATACAAAAATAACAGCACTGGCAGACTCTCAACAAAAAATCCCCATTTAGAAAACCAGTTTTCCAGTATGCAACCCTAATCCACAAATAATCAAAATCTTCCCAACACCATCTCTTAGACAGTAAACCCCAGTGCAAAATCATTCTCAGACTAACCTTCAAATTGAAATTATATCTGATAACAAATACCTGTGCCAAAACCTTCTGTAGATTTCAACAAACTTTCTGCATCCATGTGTGTGTGTTTGTGTGTGTGTGTGTGTGTGTGTGTGTGTGTATATATATATATATATATATATATATATATGTATATGCACTATATATATATATATATATATATATATATATATATATATATATATATATGTACAATGTCATCAGCAACACCCCCTTTTCCCTATTTCTTCATGGGGTTATGGTGTCATCTCAATTGTCACCATATCTCTCACTTCTGAGCCACTATTTTACCTGACCATCACAAGTTTTCTCTCACACAATCCATCCTGCTCTTGGCTGGACATCCTCATCTCCTGTTGTTTTCATCCTGTTTCTTCCAAATCGCCATTACCAAATCATGTTCTGCTTTCCCACACTTGAGTCTGGACCACAGTAATTTGTTCCCTTATCTTCTCTGAAAGTGGAGCTCCTTTGACTTCTGCTCTTATATCTTTATTTATTTGTCCCACAGTGTAAATCCTACTTCCTATCTCATGTTCTTTATTTTCTTCATCTCAAGCTTCATTAGCTGCTCTGCCATTACTGTCAATGTTTCTGTGCATACAGCAACACTGGTTGGAGTACTATCTTGAATACTTTTCTCTTCCACTTCTTTGGCATTCTTCTGTCATACAGCACTTCTGACACTTTGTGCAAGTTGGTTGCAGCACCTCCGATTTTAGCTTTGACTATCTCATTCAGGCTTACCTTATGCTCAGACACAACTTCCTGATATGTGAAGGTGTTAGCCTGTTCTGCTTTTCCTTCATTTCTGCCTCAGTTTTCAGCTTCTTCTTATTTCTCCATTTGCCTTCATGACCACTGTCTTGTATGTATTCAATTTCACGTGTTTTTAGTTTTGCATTTGTGTCCACTATGAAGTTCCTGTTCAGAGTCTGTTTGTCACATAATCTGCATAGAGCAGCTTTGTTGATCTGTCCTGTGCATCTTGCTTGGTAATGTATTCCAACACCAATATTAACAGGAGTGGGCTGGGCTCAGAGCTGAACTATGATGCACACTCACTCCCACTGGGAGCCGCTCTGTGAGTCCAAATACTGTTTGTAATTGAGTCCTTGTATATAGCCTGCACTAGTTCTATTATTTTTTCTAGAATTTTGAACTATCACAGGACTGCCCAAATCCAATTTCTTGAGACTTTAACATATAATTTCTCCAAGCCTAGGACTGCTCAGTTGGACTCTTTCTTCATCTCCAACTTCATTTCCACTGTCTCACCGCAGACATTGGGTCAGTTATACTACATCCTAATCTGGATCCAAATTGTTCATCTCCCAAGTGTGTGTGTGTGTGTGTGTGTGTGTGTGTGTGTGTGTGTGTGTGTGTGTGTGTAATATAGATAGATATATGTACCTAAATACATATTTCTATACACACACACACACACACACACATATATATATATATGTATATATATATATATTTATATATAGCTATAGCTATAAATATATTGATATATATAGATATACTGATATATATATATATATACATACAGTGCACGGTGAGTAGCATTGCTGCTTCACAGCAATAGGTTGCTTATTTTGATTCTCATCTGGGGTGCCTCCTGTGTGGAGTCTGCATCCATCTCCTAAAATAGACAGTAAGTTAATTATTATTATTTTTGTCTTTATTGTACATTTTCTTGATTATTGACATTCCAGACTGCCAATTGTGCACTTGCTGTACGTGACTGTGTATATTGTATAATAGACCACTGCCTTGTCCAGAATAAGCTTCAAAGCCTTTCACCACTGGCTACTGGGATTGGCATGGATGTCCCAATGAGTCTTTAACATTGTCTGAAAATTGCTGAATACATGTGTGATTTTATATATATTTTCTCTTCTCTGCAATGCTGATGATATAACTCTCTATACTACTAAAACAACTATGTACCAGTTTTAGTAATTATCTAGAAGGCTAGTTTTTTATGTTTATAATGTACAGGCCCCTTTATGAAACTTAACAAGGTTTTACTTGTTTAATGATTGTAGTGGTGGTCACATGATTATTCTAAGTAAACTGGAATGCTGTTAGCATCCTACGGGACTGAGATGTAGCTTTTACTTGATTCTATATTTTTAAATTATCTTTATAGTTCTGCAAGCTTTTTCTCTTTGATTGTTCCTTTTACATAATACTGACAGCGTTTCCATAAGCATATCATGTTGTAATGTAGCTCCCATAAGAATTGCATAGAGTATTTAAGCTTCCTAATTGTGTCTGTATGTATATCTCTCTATTTTACTGCAAGTCTTGGTTGTTCCTTTTACTTAAATACTATTAAGAGTTTATGTAAGTATAATGTATCATGCCATAGCTGTCACAAGAGGTGCTTAGAGTAAGTGAGGAGATGTTTTTTGTTTAAATAGATCTTTACTAGTATTAAGTATCAGCAAACATATTCATTCTATACCTTTTCTTTACAGTGCACTAACTCTAACAACTATCCCTGAATATATCCAGTATTTCAGCTGTATTCTTTTAACTGCACTTGGTGAACCCATTCAAGTGACCAAGATCTGTAAAATGCTGGAAGAAAGAAACTTATAACATCAAAAAATCAATGTAAGTAAGGTCGAGACTCTGATTACTTAACTGGCTTGTTATTAGGGTATTTGGAGAGCACACCACTGGGGATGATATCAAACAGTTTCTGTTTTATTTAGCCCTCCCAAAATCTGATAAATAAGCTGTAATTGCATTTGCCTCCCCTTAGTTGTTGTTGCATAAAATAGTAAGCTTAATTATCTATAGCTGTAGTTTTTTCTCCTTATAGCTGTTGCTAGTGTATAATACTCAGAAAAACAAAATTACCCTATAGCTGTTTTATGATTGCTGCAGTCTGTTATGATTTCCCCAGAATGTTGTTTACAAATAAGTAAAATCTACTTGCTTTAAAAATAAAAATCACCAAGGAACTACAGTTCCTTTAACTTTCTACCTATCTTCAACCCTTTTTCTAGTCACAAGCACGCTGACTGCCTCTACCTGCTCTGTTCACTCTCACTTCACTCAAACTCTCTCCATTCCCCTACCTTACCCCCGTTTCCCACCCAACCCTGCTATGCCTAAACTTATTCCCAAATAGCCACTCCCCCAAAGTAAAGCAATCCTATCAGACCTAAGATAATTCCAAATTTATATCATTCCAATTATCCAATTAAACTGTATCATACTAACTCCCATATATACACTCCACTTGCTTAACTAACTTCTACATTATGTCTTTTATAGGTTCATAGGTTCATACTAGGCTATCTGCCCAAGGGCATTTATAAGCCTAGCCCATAGTTATTTGGCTTTCGCCACCCCTTTAGTTTGAATAAAACTATGCCTATTATTTTGCTGTGTCTCTGTCAAGCAGTGACACTGAAGTAATCCCTGGGGTATATCTGCGATCTCCCATCCATTGGTCAAGATTCCTCTTGAACAAGGCCAGCGAGGTCCTCTGCCTCACATGTACCGGGATTTTGTTCCACAGCATAGGGAGTCTCTGGGTGATGAATCTGTCCCTCCAGCACGTTCTATTAATAACCGTGTCAAGGTTTAAGTCTCACGCCCTTGTGGTTCTGAGGGATCTAGATTTTTGAGGTGAAGCATATTCATCAAATCTGGGTTTGACATGGCCTTATATGTCAGGCACAGGTCACCTCTGAGCAAGCGGTATGAGACTGAATAGAGCTGGAGTTCTTTCAGTCGGGCAGCATAAGACATATTTTTGAGACCCTTTATCCTTTTGGTGAGGAACTTTTGGGGCCTTTCCAGCTGCTGCAGGTGTCGGGTCAGATACATTCGAATGGGGCATTGTACTCAATCATAGGTCTAATGAGTGATGAGTACAGGGGACGATGACCTCCCTTGATCTAGATGTGAATCCCTTCATGATCAGGTGGGCAATGTAGAAGGTTTTCCTAACTACTTTAGCAACATGAGTGTCAAACGAAAGGCTACTGTCAACCTGGGTCCCCAGATCCCTGATGATTTCTTCTGTGCTCAGTGGATTGCCACCTATATGGTAGCTAGGGGTAACCTTGTTTTTCCCGAAGGGTATGACTATGCATTTCTTGGCATTTAACTTTAGGCCATGGCTCTGGCACCAGTTATCCGTTTCTGTGAGGCCTTTCTGAAGGATATCTGTGTCAGATGTGCTTTCGACTATGGCGCCCAGTTTGCAGTCATCTGCAAACTTTGTCAGCCATAACCCTCCTGCGTTTGCTTGTACTTCAGAAAAGTAGATGCCGAACAAGAGTGGACCCAGGACTGAGCCCTGTGGGACACCACTTGTGACAGGCTTTGAGTCTGACATGGCTCCAGCAACTCTGACCCTGTGGGTTCTGTCACTTAGCCAGTTTGCAACCCATCTTGTGATGTATGGGTTTACATTCAAGCTGATGAGTTTTTCGATGATACCTGAGTGGGGTATTGTGTCGAAGGCCTTTGCCAGGTCAAGGTAGGCTGTATGGACTGCCTTTCCTCATCAATGGCCTTGGTGACTGTCTCGAAAAAGTCAACCAAGTTTAAAAGGCATGATCTGCCTTTGACAAAGCCAAACTGGGTTGGATCCAAAGTCTGCAAGTTCCCTATGTCTTTATTTATGAGTTCCATTATGATCCTCTCCATGGCTTTGCAGATAAGGCTTGTCAAGCTAATGGGACGGTAATTTCCAGGGTCGGTGGAGGCACCGCCCTTGTGAAGTGGGACCACAGTCGCCGTGCGCCACTCCTTGGGTACATATCCTGAGGTGAGTCTAAGATTAAACAGCTGTCCTAACTGCGGGTTTAATTCCTCATTGAGTTTGTGGAGCACTAAGTCATAACTGGACAAAAGAAAATTTTAAATCCCCCACATATCAAATCTTAGTTATAACTAAGAATTATTCCTACCCACCCACAACATTACTACTTTAATTTAGACATATCTAAAACATTAGTAGTGAGTAATATGATAACTTTATACTCATCAACCCTGATATTTCTATATATTACAGTTCATATAACCTCTTACGATACAGAACTTAAGCACACACAATCTGCATACATTACATCCTTCCCAGACCCATTATAATTAAAACATACACATTTAATAATAGCACTAACTACCTGTAATCCCACAAACATAAACAATGCACCATTTACCTTACTCACACAACAATCTTACCCTAATGTTACACAGAAATACATTAAGTTTATATTAAAATACATCAAATTTATAGTTCACATTACATCATAACTTGTACGTAGAGGGGACATTCACCCCAACCTTGGCCCCCAAACAAATCCAACCCATCTAGATATTCACAGCCCATCCCATCCCTAACAACTATTAACTCTCCCCAGAAAAGATATGGACTTACTACTACTTAATATAAATCTCAGGAGCATCATGGACAAAATTCAAGAACTGCATGCCACCCTTGCTCAATATACTCCAGATATAGCCCTTATAACAGAAACCAGGGTAAAACCAGACATCTCTAACAAAGAAATACTTCCCCGGGATAAAACATACATAGGCTATATAAACAACAGAAAAGAGATGGTGGTATCGCCTTTCTTTACAAAAATAATCTCAATTTAGAAACTCTAGATGTAACCATCCAAAACTATAACAACACCAAAATACTGTTTACTAAACTAACAATTAATCCAAAAAAATATCTGAACATAGTGGGACATACATCCCACTTGGGAGCAATCTGACTACTCTAGAACACATCTTAAATTGTACAGCGACATTCTTCCCGCAGGAAACAATTATAATGGGTGACTTTAATATGGACTGTTCTGCAACTCTCAAAATCCCTCTGACCACTTTAACCTACATGGTTTCTCACAAATAATGCAACGTTGTACTAAAGTAGACAAAACATCAAATAAACATTCAGTCTTAGAATGGATCCTTACACAGGTCAACTTTATCCCTACATTCTGGCCGTCTCCCAGACAACCTCAGTGACCATATTATAACTTACATTTTCCCTCACTGAATAAATCCACATAAACTTACCACTTACCACGAAATCCAGGATAAGAAAAAAATGTATCCCCTAAGACTTCATAACTAGTTTAAAAAGTGCAACTGCGCACCACTCAAAGATCCCCCTTTAGATACTGCAGTTGAATACTTTAAATCAACCTTCCTCAATATCCTAAACATCTTGGCTCCCCCTAGAACAATAAGAATACAATCCAGTTATGCCCCTGGCTAACCAAAGGGACAAGATCTGTGTTAAAAACTAGAGATAAGGCCAGGGAGAAATGACTCAATGACAAAACTACAACTAACAAGCAAACATATCTAGAACTATGAAATAATGCAAAAAAAAAAAAAAAAAAAAAAAAATATATATATATATATATATAGATAGATATATATAAGACAGGGCAAAATAAATTACTATAGCATTGTCCAATCAAAAAATCAAAGAAGCCCACAAAAATTCTGGGCTGCCATAAAAAAAAAATCCTACAGCCAGTACAAACTAGTACTCCCTCTCCAACACTCACTGATACTAAAGCCAACATAACCTCATGATTTAATAGATACTTCACTGAATACATACTAGCCCTCACAAACAATTATTGTTCTTCCCGTACTCAGACTCACATAGTACCCACACTAGATCCCAATAACTTCGCTTTCCAATCTGTCCCAATAAACACCATAGTTAAATATCTCAAAAGGCTTAAACCTACTACACTTGCTGCCGACTATCTACCTGATGAATATCTAAATATCATTGCAGAAGAAATATCTTATCCAGTATCCATATTAATAAATCAATCCATCTCAGAACAAGTCCCTAAAATTTGGAAAGTATCATGTATGATCTCACTGCATAAAAGTGGAAACTCGACAGAATTATCAAATTACTAACCAATAGCTATACTATCACCATTATCAAAAATACTTGCAAGGTAGATGCATTCACAAATCTTGAGCTCTTTAATAACCAGCAATCTTCTGTCTAACAATCAACATGATTTCCATCCTAATCATAGCACTACCACCACCCTTGTTAACTTTACTAACATTATTAACCACCATCGCAATGATGGCAATTTAGTTTCCTCCATCTTTCTTGATCTGTCCAAAGCTTTTGATACTGTCTCCCATTCTAAACTCTTAACTACACTTTCGGAACTTAAACTTAGCCATTTTGCACTTACTTAGTTCCAGCAATATCTAACTGGACACCAGCAAGCTGTAAAATGGCAACAAAATTTCTCTTCATTACTGCCTGTAACCGTGGGAGTTCCATAGGGATCTATTCTGGGCTCTCTCATTTTTATTATCTTTACTGACAATCTTCATACTGCCAACCCACTTGCCTCTGTAGTTTAATATGCGGATGATTCCACCCTGATTTGTGCCTCCCCAACACTACAAAAACTCCAAAAAAATCACCCAGCAGTAATTTAATGCTATGGAATCTTGGCTAAGCAATGCACAACTTATACGTAACCCTACCATTTTGCATTTAACTTGAGGCCATGACTTTGGCACCAGTCATTAGTTGGTGTGAGACCCTCTTACAGTATGTTAGCATCATTTGGGGAGTCAGTGACAGCACCCATCTTACAGTCAACCGCAAACTTGGTCAGTGACAGGCCTTTTGTCTTTGCCTGGACCTCTGAAAAATAGATGCCAAACAGTAGTGGTCCCAGGACAGATCCCTGGGGGACTCCACTAGTGACAGGTCTGCTATTGGGTGTGGAGGCACCTATTTTGACCTTGTGGGTCCTGTTGGTGAGCCAGTTGGCCACCCACCTGATGATATTTATGCCAAGTTGTGTCAGCTTTTTGATGATTCCCGAATGGGTGATTGTGTGAAAGGCCTTGGCCAAGTTAAGGTAAACTGTATGCACTGACTTTCCCTCATCCAGGGCCTTGGTGACAGTCTCAACAAAGTCAACTAGGTTCAACAGACAAGATCTGCCTGTGACAAATCTGAACTGGGTGGAGTCAAGTGCTTGGAGATTGCCTATGTCCTTGTTTTTGAGATCCATAATAATACACTCCATGGCTTTACAGATTAGACTTGTCAAGCTAATGGGGTGATAGTTTCCAGAGTCAGTAGTGGCACCACCTTTGTGCAAGGGAATGACAATGGCAGTTCTCCACTCTGCTGGAATCAAGCCTGTACTTCGGCTGTGGTTGAATTGGGTGCTCAATGGAGAAGCTAGTTCTTGCTGGAGATGGTGTAGAATACACCCTGGGATACTATCAGGCCCCATGGAAGCTGTGTTCTTTGTCTTGGATAGGGCCTTTAACACTTGATCTATGGAGATGTGAGGTGCAGGACAAGTATCGGGGATGCTGAATAGGCCTTTGGGGTGACAGGGGGTGAAGTTTGCACTGAATCTGACTGCTATCAGGTTGGCTAAGTCAACAGAATCAGTGTAAGTGAAACCGTTAAGTACTAATTCGGAACAAACCTGGGCTTTGCCACAGAGGTTCCTGCTGTAACAAGAAGACTTTGTGATTCACTTTGTTTCAGAGTCTAGTTTTGATTCATAATTGGCTTTGGATGTTTTCACTAGTGGTCTAATTTGCTTGTTGAGGTTAAGGAGGGAGTTTTTCCAATTTGGAATTTGTTCCTTTTTACCCTTAGACAACAGTTTCTTCCTTTTGTTGTAAAGCCTGTTGATAGAGGATTCCACCAGACAGGTATGTGTTTCCTTGAGGAGAAGGTTTTTAGTTCTGTTGAGTATGGCTGAGTCCATGCAGTTGTACAGTTGCTTGTATACTGCATTGATGTACTGTTCAGCATAGTTGTCTGCATCCTCTACGGGGGATGGTGGTGTGAAGCTACTGATACTCTGCCTTAGGAGGTTGTAGTCAGATTTTGAGAATTTTTTTAGCCTGATTACGGCTTGGGGGGTGGGATAGAAACTTTGAATGAAACAGACCGATGATCTGATCTCACCAGTGAAGAACATACTGTGGGAGTGGTGCAGCGGTTGCCCATGTTACTGAAAACCAAGTCCAAAATGTCATCTCCCCTTGTGGGAGATGAAACAAGCTGGTCTAGTGCATTAGAACTGATGAAGTCAAGGAATCGTTGGGTGAACTCATTAGTGCAGGAATAGTTCACCCAGTTTATGGTGGAGTAGTTGAAGTCACCAAGGATCTGGGTGTTAGGAGGTACCTTGATGGAGTCAAGTAGATCCAGGTAGGAGGACTGGGTGTCCTAAGTCATGGAGGGTGTCTATAGCTGGCTATAAGTTGGATGGGTGTTTTGCCAGCAGTCAGTTGCATCTGGAGTACGTCCAGTGAGTCATGCTTGCAAACCAATCTGGAGATGTGTCTGTCCTTAATGACGATAGAGACTCAACCACCCTTAGTCTTCCCAACCTCATTTTGGAGCCAGAATGTGTGGAACGAGATATAACCTGGCAAGGCAGTGGTGCTCTCCGAAGCCCTGAACCAAGATTTAGTGACTGCACAGATGTCAGCAACTTTCAGTGTGAGGAAAGCCTCCATTGAGTGCATTTTCAGGTTAAGGCTCCTAGCATTAAGCAGTATGACCTTCAATTTGTTTTTTGACAGATCTTTTATTTTGGAAGAATTGTCTTTGGGACATTGCCTAAACAAGGCACAATGTGAGAGGCAAGAGCCTTGGTCAGGATCCAGAATCCCAGGGTTGACAGGTGGAGGACATCTCTGATAAAGCATCGAGGCCTGTCAACCATGTCATCCCAGGCAGACAGATACTGGATCCCCTTGGAATGACACCAAAAACTAAGCCAATTGTTGAAGTCAATTATTTTTGTTGGTATTGTGGTATCATTCTTGGTGAAGGTATGATGTTGCTTAGGGCTAGGGTCATACTTGCCTGGGACACATACTCTAAGAGCTCAATCATGTTTTTCTTCATATAGTCCAGGGAGGTACAGCTCAAGTCATTCACACTAGCATGGACTATGATAGAGTCATACTTGTACTTTTTGTGGACAGACTTAAGTGCGTGTGTGATGTGTCTGACACCAGACAGACAACTGCCACTGACCTTTTCCTTGTTGAGCCTGGTGAGGGGGACATTGGTGTGTCTCACAATTGAGTTGCCAGTGACTAGTATGTTTTGTTTATTGTTATGCATTGTGGGCTGTATTGGTTTATTGTTTTTTCCTTATGGGCTGTGTTTGTAAGACACTTGTGTGTTGTCTGCTGTATGTGATGCGTTTGGTGTTGTGTATGGAATGTTTGTGAGTGTGTTTTGGAGGTCTCTGCTGTTTAAGTAAGTTTTATTGAGGACCTCTGCATAGGTGTGTGTGTGTGTTGTGATTGGCTATGTAATGTAAGTGGTGTGGTGTTTGTGCTGGCAATCTCCTCTTTGACAGGAGTACTGACTCTGGTGTGAGACAGCATGGATTCCAGGTTATTGATGTAGATGGATTTATCGCAAGTAGAAGAATTATGTGCTAGGAGAAGAGGGCTGTCAGTAAACATGAGGCAGTTGCTACACTGTCTCAGTATGCCTATGTCAACCAGGTTGACAGGAGTAACCTATGGGAATTGTCCAGATATTGTGTTTCAAATACTTGGGTGGACTTGTGGAAAGAAGGTTTTGATAAGGGGTTGTCCACAAGAATGTAGACCACAAAATCCTTCTTAAATGCAAAGTAACTGGCATGAAGCCCAAGTGTTAAACCAAAACTAAGATGCTTAGAATAACAGATACATTTAATCAGGCTACTAGCAAGCAGTAATAAATGCAGTAGAATAAAAGTACTGTTAAAGTGCAGTTTAAAATATACGTAAATAACATTAATTACCTTTTAGTTTTGAGTCAAGAATACATTTTTAGGAGGTGCAAAACAATTTTTTATTTAAATTCACATACGTTAACGCTGGGAGACTGCCTTTACAGTGCTTTCAAATCAGTCTCACCAAGCAGCAAAACAAACAATTTTATGCATTTTGTTATCAGTGACATGCATGCACAATTGTGATGTTTCATTACAATTACCAAATAGGGTCTTTAAAGACCCTCGTGCTTCTTAATTAGTGCTGCACGTGAACACATAACAATCATGTTGTAGGAACAATAATGTTTCAGAAAAACACAAGCCACCTGGCCTGGCAACCAGTCTTATTTTTGACCTTGTACATTTCAGTACCAGTAACATTTTATCTCCCCAACATTTCTTGTAACTACCCATCCCAGCCTGGGAAGGTCCAAGCTCACATAAAACAAAATCTCTTTTACACTGTGTACTTTTCTCCCTTTCTGGGCATTCCAGACTCAGTAGACCATAATACATCTCTTAACCCCTTCAGCACTTTTTTTTACCTTCAGTCATTTGTTAATACACTTTACAGCTTAATATTAGAATGCAATTGTAAAACACTTAGAACTACAATAAGTAACTATGGTTTATATAACTATGCATTTTATATTACATATTATTTTTAACATAAGTATTTAACATTTTATTTGTGCAGAAACTGTAAGTTAGTATACATTTTGTGTAGAATAATCATGAGAGATGCATTTTTCTCTAACAGCACTTCCAACACTTAAGAGCACGCAGCAAAGCAAAAATAAGGTGCTAAAGTAGGAAGTGCACAATTACAGTAAAAGCAGCTGAACAAAGTGTAATATTTTTAAATCAGAAAAACTTTATGAAGTTTGGCTATTTTTATGCATACAATTATGTTTTGCTATTTAATATGCACCCTTCTACATCAAAAATAAAAACAATACTCAAGAATTATGGATGTAGTTTATTAAAAAAAATAATCTTTCACATAACATACTTTCTCAAGTTAATTTAAGACTATTAACTTTAAAAAGCATTTTATACAAAAGCTTGTTGTTTGTATTTAATAAATTGCATCTGTGATTCCTGAGTATCTTTTTATGTTTGATTTTCATTTACTGCATTACTCAGGTTTTACTTTAGGCTATCCTATTTGTTTCAACCTTTCTACATCCTTATGTTCTGAAAAAGCATATATTTTCTCACCCCTTTCAAGGATGTCTGACAAATCAGTATTAAATTTACAAACAGGACCTTTACCTAATGGCACATACTCATCCACATTACTTAATCATGCACAAATGTCCCAAAAAACAGATGAACAGTGAAAAGCAAACATTGTTGTTCTCCTTTAATGTTCTCTTTTGCAAGGAAGCAAACCCCCTGCACCTTCTGATGTGGGGAACAAGTCTCACAGCTCCCAAATTTTTATATATTAACTCCAGGATCACCATACATTGGAGGAAATGAAATATCCAAAGAAAAGCCAATACCAGACTTAATATAATATGATATGATATATATATATATGTTCATATTTTTGGTCATATGGTTTCACTGTTCCAGGTCTTGAACTGAAACATCTTGGAATATCAAATGGTTACTATCCCTAACTCCTGCAAAGCTAACCATTCTCATTTTCACAAATGATATTGGCTAACACTTTTCCTGTACCTCTTGAATTCACATTCAACCTTTTTAAACAAAATTTCTTCAAACAATTTAATAGAACCGGATGTCTTAGGAGCCATAAAACTGCTTTTTACTTTAAAATTCAGCACTAACAAATGCTCATATCCACCTTGCTCTCAAGTTCATTAAATTCAAACACATCCCTGGGGATTCATTAACGTGTGTACCCTTTCCACAAAGCCTACATGTTAACAAGATATTAGGGTCATGAACAGCGGTGGTTATTGAATATGCAAGCTGCTAAGCAAGCCTACACATTCATCAACACTTGTTTGGGGCCAGCACAAGTGTTAGTAGCCACAAAGAGGTGCATGGATGCTCTGGCACACAATATAAGCAACAGTTTGTGCATATGTTAAAAGATTGGTGTGATCTGTCTTCATGTTACAAAATATACTGCATGTTGTTAGGTATACCTAAATACACATGTTGCATAATGCATCCATCACTGTAATGGTAGAAACAGAAACATGTAAAATGCATAGATAATCAAGGATTTGAACTCATACATTACTAAGGAAAAGGGTACAGAACATTCTATCATTTCCTCATGCCACAGGAGAAGGTTTACTCCTAGGTTTTGAAAAGGCACATTTCAACAAATTGCATCAACAGTGTTCAACAAAGAAGCTGTCAGTCATAAAATGGACTGAAAGTGGTGAAAGAGAAAACTCCTGCTATAAATGTACATATCAGATATATGAGTGACAACATTGTTACCTACATGTACATTCACACTCATACTGACACAATAGTGTCTAAGGAGTAATACCTAGTGTGATGATGTCAGGTAGTGCCATCTATGCCAGGAAGAGTATGGCAGTGGATGTGTAACATATGCCAACATAGATAGCTGGAGTTTTGTAAAGAATTATATGTCATTTCTATATCAAACTGATTTGTACAGATGCCTGTGTTGAAAAATGTACTTGTAAAGCTGCTTGTGTTAAAAATGTACCAACAGTGGGTCCTGCTGGACAGAAAAGAAATAAACCTGTTTATCAGACTGTATTCTAACTTTTGAAATTAATATATTGTAACAGAGAATACTGAAAGAGAAGAGGTTAATCTCAGTCCAGCTAACTTTGAAAAATAGTCTGAAATTAAATTACCTGGTGGTGGTTGTGCTGCGGTAGCATTGTCGCCTCACAGTAAGACGGTGTCCTGTTCGATTCTCAGCTAAAGCTGTGGAGACATGTGTGAATGGGCGTACCTTCGTTGAAGGTTGTGCATCAGAGCTGGCAACTCGGCAAGTAAAAATCTACTGCCAATCATTAGCATACCGGAGTTCCGCCGTGGCGACCCCCAACCAGGAAAAGCCGAAAGACGCAACAATAACAAGGCCATAAAGATTATATTTTACAGTTATGACTGCAGCCAGAGACAAAATGTCTGTGAGAAGCCTGTCTAAGTAGCTCTGTAGAAAGAGTGGAAGTGTTAAAATTGTTTGACTGCTTCCAGATGCTATAACACATCACAGTAAAGATCTCTCTGTATGTATTATGACACATATGTGAAAGATCCTGGCTTAAATTTTTAGGAAAGGGGGTAGTGTGGGAACCAGAATCAGGTGATCTGATGTGATGTCATTCTATAGCCAGTACTGAAATATTTAGATATTAGTGAGAAATGTCACTCCGTTCTCATTAGTCTGTTTGTGAAACCTGACAAAGTAGGACAACTCACTCACTTCATCTTGCTTGTCTAGTAAGTGAACTAGGGGACAGTAATTTTTTAGATCAGTCAGGAAAATATAGTGAGATTTCTTAAGTATTATTTTTCTGTGTCTGTGTGAATGTTTCCATCTGTGTTATTTTTAATATTTCTTGTGACTGAAACTCTGTTTATTGTAAATAGATAATTAGTATTTTCATGTTCATTTATTATTTATTATTAAATATATTTAAACTTTTCTTTGTAGCTGGTCTTTTAGAGAATATTTTAACCTTTATGAGTACTTATATTTATTTGGTGACACTGTGGCTGCTCCTGAAAGCCTTGTTGTCTGTTCAACATTACCATTGGTATTAGTATTAATTTCACTCAGTATAATTAGGTACCCTGGTAAGAGCCTTTGAGTAGCTGGCTTTGTGGGTGTTCTGGTGGCAGTGTATCTAGTTTATAGCCCGGGCGAAGGTGGTAGAGCTAGTAAAGTTGTACTAGCCTTTCCCAGGTGTGTGTACGTGTGTGTGTGTGTGTGTGTGTGTGTGTGTGTGTGTGTGTGTGTGTGTGTGTGTGTGTGTGCCCGAAAACCAATGCTCAGAGTGCCTGTCTCACCTACTTTGAACAGAAGCACTGAGAGCACTGATTTCACAGACAGGATGGTGGAGAACTTGGCTTGGAACACCAGGCTAAGAGCTTAACTGTATAGCTATGTCAGCAGTGGAGAGTCTTATGTGGGGTCTGGAGAGAGAGAAGGAAACCCAGCCCCTGGAAAGGAGTGTCCTCCCTGTGTACTCTTAAGGAAAATTGTGCTTGGTGCTGCATCTAGAAATACTGTATGTATCTATTTTTGTTTCAAGTGAACATCCCTCACCAGTGTCAGAGGTGAGGATAGTGGCTCCTTGAGTACTGGCCCAGAGGAGGGGTGTCACACCTAGTTTTGAACCAACTACCTAAGATCACAAGCTAGAGAACATTGTATGAATCACAATTGCCACACGAGATATTGGTTTACAACTGAGACAGCTCACATTTTCACAGATGACATCACCATCATTTTAATAGGGTGATGTGTCTGCTAGAATGGAATGATAGTGGTGGAAGAGCCCACTAACAGTGAGATACTGTACTTTTGAAAGGATGACCTGATTAGTATGTAGCAGAGAATAAGTTTGTGGTAAAAATAGGATAAAGTGATGGGAGAACACTCTCACAGTTTAAATGTTTCTCCTGAGTGGAAGTGTATACATCAGATGCATGGGCCATTGTAGTCTTATCTAGCAGTACAGACATGTCATCACACACACACACACACACACACACACACACACACACACACACACACACACACACATGTACACTCATGATACTTGGTCAGTGCTGTATTTGAACACCTGCCTATCTATTTACACAATTTAGAGAGCACAATTTTATCTGTAAGTGCCATAGGAGAAGTTTGCCTTTAAATGTGTGATAATGCACATCAATATTTTTGCAGAGAAACTAGTGTGTGCATTACAGATTTGGGTGACAAAGCACATGTCAAGACAGGCATAAGTAACAGCAATGTGCTGCTCACAAGTAATTTCATACTGCTCAGATAATTTATCTATCCTGTCATTCATGTGCACTGTAGTAGTGTGAATGACTTATACCTGTTTCTCAGTATGGTGTTTTGATGACAATCACACTTGTGAAACAGCAGATTGACAACTGAGCATGTATGACTGTTCAGCTTGGGATGATTGTATGCAAACAATAATCATTTGTTGTTATTTTCAATTATATTTTCTATTTAAGACTACAATGCATGGACAATGTGCATGGTATATACAACCAGGCAATTCAAAAATATGACAGTGCACTGTTGAATATCACTGATGGAGTACGTGTGAAAAGTTTCTATACCATTGTACACCATTTCCAAGTGAAATTGTTAGAGTGCAGACTTTACAGCATGAATTGTTGAGTCAACCTCACAGTGAAATCCACATATCTTGAGTACAAGAGTCCATTAACACATACTGAACTATTAAAAGCCACTCACGTTTCTATTTTTCTGTCAAAATCTCTCCCCGAAGTGCACTATTGACAAGCTCATTTACATGGCTGAATGCAAAGTATTAGTGCATGCATAATTATATCCTGAGGCGTTAAACTTAAAAAGTGGATTAGCAATAGTCTATGGTGCTCTCACTGCTCTGTGCCAACCTTCTTACAAATAAGGAGTATAGACATTTAACCAGGTCTGATTCTGATGAAATACAGAACAGATATGTGTTATGCTAATGGTTTATGTGTCATGATTTACACATTTGCCATGACACTTGTAGTACATTACTCATTATATGGATGATGCACATGTATAATTACACAGCCATCATATCCTCTGTCTGTCCCTGTATTTGAGGTATGTTACAATTGTTGTTATGCAGTTATGTGTGTTTGTATGACAGGACTGAATGATAAAGTCAATACACAAATAACAGACAGGTATGTGTCATAATTAATATAGTCCAGAACAAGGATGGACATGAGACCACACTGATCTTATCACCTTGTGTGTGCATGACAGCAATATTGTCCACATATCTATTTTACTATACTTATAAACACATAAAGCCTTGATTGTACTTAATTCCTGCAATAATTTACGTGAAGATATGAACATTTTGTGAATGATTATGAAACACATGAAGGACTGTGCATGTATATATTGGTGGGACCCAGACTAAGGAAACACTGTGAAACAAGAGCGTTTGTGGGCAGCATGCTTCACAACACTACTTACAACTGTAACATCCCATATGGTCTACATTTAATTCTGCAGCCTGCTCAATGTATTATAATAACTGTCCCCTCACAGTGCCATCAGCCTGTCTTTACGTAGCACAGTGAGGCTAAACACAGCAGTATGAGAGGCAGCACACTAATGCAAGATTTTGCCAGAAGCTGAGTACTGCCATTTCCCATAAATAATAGGTGCTGTACTGTAACCCAGCCAGTGGGGATGCACAAGCCACTGCATTTCTTTGTGCCGGTCCCAAGCCCGGATAAATGGGGAGGGTTGCATCAGGAAGGGCATCCGGCGTAAAACCTCTGCCAAATTACTGATGCGGAGAACATTTCATAATTACATACCAGATCGGTCGAGGCCCAGGTTAACAACGACCGCCACCAGTACTATTAGCCAACAGGGTGCTGGCAGAAATTGGGCTACTGTTGGCCGAAGAAGAAGAGGAGGGGGAAGGCATGCCTGAAGGCAGGAAGAGAGGAGGAAGGTTAGGAGTTTAGTACTGAGGGTAGGAACTTTGAATGTTGGCAGTGTTGACTGGTATAGGGAGAGTGCTAGCTGATATGATGGAGAGAAGGAAGGTTGATATATTGTGCGTGCAAGAGACCAGATGGAAGGGAAGTAAGGCCAAGTGTATAGGAGGCAGGTTCAAATTGTTCTATCATGGTGTGGATGGCAGAAGAAATGGGCTAGGGGTTATCCTAACGGAACAGTATGCCAAGAGTATTTTGGAGGTGAAGAGAGTGTCTGATAGAGTGATGTTTATGAAGCTTGAAATTGATGGTGTAATGATGAATATTGTTAGTGCATATGCTCCACAGGTTGGGTGTGCGATGGATGAGAAAGAAAAATTTTGGAGTGAGTTAGATGAAGTGGTGGTGAGTGTACCCAAGGGTGAGAGACTAGTGATTGGAGCGGACTTCAATGGGCATGTTGGTGAAGTGAACAGAGGGGATGAGGAAGTGATGGGTAGGTATGGTGTTAAGGAGAGGAATGCAGAAGGTCAGATGATTGTGGATTTTGCGAAAAGGATGGACATGGCTGTGGTGAATATGTATTTTAAGAAGAGGGAGGAGCATACGGTGACGTACAAGAGTGGAGGAAGATGCACACAGGTGGATAATATCCTATGTAGGTGGGCCAGTCTGAAGGAGATTGGAGACTGTAAAGTGGTGACAGGGGAAAATGTAGTTAAGCAGCATAGAATGGTGGTCTGTAGGATGACGTTGGTGATCAAGAAGAGGAGGAGGAGTGTGAAAACAGTGCCAAGGATTAAATGGTGGAAGTTAAAAAAGGGTGATTGTGAGGTGGAGTTCAGGGAAGAGTTAAGACAGGCACTGGGAGGCAGTGAAGAGTTACCGAATAGCTGGGTAACTACAGCAGAGCTAGTAAGGGAGACTGCTAGAAAGGTGCTTGGTGTGACATCTGGACAGAGGAAGGAGGACAAGGAGACATGGTGCTGGAATGAGGAAGTACAGGAGAGTATACAGAGGAAGAGGCTGGCGAAGAAGAAATGGGATTGTCAAAGAGATGAAGAAAGTAGACACAAGTATAAGGAGATGAGGCGCATGGCAAAGAGAGAGGTGGTGAAGGCTAAGGATAAGGCATATAGAGAGTTGTATGAGAGACTGGACACTAAAGAGGGAGAAAAGGTCCTGTATCAATTGGCTAGACAGAGGGACAGGGCCGGGAAAGATGTGCAGCAGGTAAAGGTGATAAAGGACAGTGAGGGAAACGTACTCACAAGTGAGGAGAGTGTGTTGAGTAGATGGAAAGAGTACTTTGAAGGGCTGATGAATGAAGAGAATAAGAGAGAGAGAAGGTTGGATGATGTAGGGATAGTGAATCAGGAAGTGAAGCAGATTAGCAAGGAGGAAGTAAGGACAGCTATGAAGAGGATGAAGAATGGAAAGGCTGTTGGCCCAGATGACATACCAGTGGAAGCATGGAGGTGCTTAGGAAAAATGGCAGTGGAATTTTTAACCAGATTGTTTAATGAAATTTTGGAAAGTTAGAGGATGCCTGAGGAGTGGAGAAAAAGTGTTTTGGTACCTATCTTTAAGAATAAGGGTGATGTGCAGACCTGCAGTAACTACAGAGGGATAAAACTGATCAGTCACAGCTTAAAGTTATGGGAAAGAGTAGTGGAAGCTAGGTTAAGAAGGGAGGTGATGATTAGTGATCAGCAGTATGGTTTCATGCCAGGAAAGAGCACTACAGATGCAATATTTGCACTGAGAGTGTTGTTGGAGAAATACAGAGAAGGTCAGAAGGAGTTGCATTGTGTCTTTGTGGACTTAGAGAAAGCATATGACAGGGTGCCTAGAGAGGAGTTGTGGTATTGTATGAGGAAGTCGGGAGTGGCAGAGAAGTATGTAAGAGTGGTACAGGATATGTACAAGGGTAGTGTGACATTGATAAGGACTGTGGTGGGAGTGACAGATACATTTAAGGTGGAGGTGGGATTACATCAAGGATCAGCTCTGAGCCCTTTCTTATTTGCAGTGATGATGGACAAGTTGACAGATGAGATTAGACAGGAGGCCCCGTAGACTATGATGTTTGCAGATTACATTGTGATATGTAGTAAGAGTAGGGACCAGGTTGAGGAGACCTTGGAGAGGTGGAAATATGCTTTAGAGAGGAGAGGAATGAAGGTCAGCAGGGCTAAAACAGAATATATGTGCGTAAATGAGAGGGAGGATAGAGGAATGGTGAGGATGCAGGGAGTAGAGTTGGTAAAGGTGGATAAGTTTAAGTACTTGGGATCAACAGTTCAGAGTAATAGTGAGTGTGGAAGAGAGGTGAAGAAGACAGTACAGGCAGGGTGGAATGGGTGGAGAAGAGTGTCAGGAGTGATTTGTGACAGACAGGTACCAATAAGAGTGAAAGGGAAGGTCTACAATTGGGTAGTGAGACCAGCTAAGTTATATGGGTTGGAGACGGTAGCATTGACAAAAAGGCAGGAGTCAGAGCTGGATGTGGCAGAGTTAAAGATGTTAAGATTTGCACTGGGTGTGACTAGGATGGACAGGATTAGGAATCAGTATATTAGAGGGTCAGCTCAGGTTGGACAGTTTGGAGACAAAGCAAGAGAGGCGAGATTGCATTGGTTTGGACATGTGCTGAGGAGGGATGCTGGGTATATTGGGAAAAGGATGCTAAGGATGGAGCTGCCAGGTAAGAGGAAAAGAGGAAGGCCTAAGATAAGGTTTATGGATGTGGTGAGAGAGGACATGCAGGTGGTTAGTGTGAAAGAGCATGATGCGGAGGACAGGAAGAAATGGAAACAAATGATCCGCTGTGGTGACCCCTAATGGGAACAGCCAAAAGAAGATGATGATGATGATGAATAGGTGCTGTACTGTGCCAGGTATTATGCAAATGCTGAGGAGAAAAACTGATGAGACAGATAGGGTGGGAAAAGGGAGAGATTTGGAGACAGAGGTAGAGACATACAAAGGTATTTGTTTAGGGGACATTTCTGCACATTGTTGTGATGTCTTATGGTTGTCATCACGATTATTCTGTCAGGGTGTGTACTTAAAAAGGCAAAAAGTAATGGATGACAAAATATAAAACATAGGAAAAGTTTTTAAATGCTGCCCTTATAAACTTATCAGTTTGCTAGGATAATGCATTTTCTGACCTACATAAAGTTGGAAAATCAAATGTATGGCATTACTTAATGATTTCAGTTCTCAGGGATTTGCCAGAAAGTCACATGTTTGGTAACAAACACATCATAATCTCACCAGTTTTTGCCATAACATGTGAACTGTCATTTACTGTCAGTATTGTTGCTTGGTGCCAGGCATCACACCAATGTGGAGGACACAGGCTAACAATGAACAGTGGTGGAGAGAAAAAGAAGAGTAGAGGGAGACATACAGAAAACATTTCTGCTTACTTGCCATTTCTGACCATCTTTTTTTGTGTTACTCTTAGGGTTGTCATCATCATTATTCTGTTATGCTCTCTACAATAAAATGTTCCCAATAGAGACCAATCAGACGAAGACAGAAGCAGGATAATTGTGAGTTTAATAACATCTATAGCCAACAGTTACACACAAAACAGTCATATAAAACAGTCAATAAGACTTTGATATACTTCTCTATTAGAACCTTTGATAAACAGTCTGTAGATCCAAGTATTCTCTCAGCACACAGCATAGGAACTCTTATGTCATAAAGTTAAATTCACACAATTGAAGGGACAGTGACAATAAACTGAAGCATGGGATAATGTAGGTGTTAGGCTACATCACAGTAACAACATTTGTAAAATCTCATAAAGTGAACATTGCATCCAGTAGCCTGATAAATATGCAAGAGTAAAACATGTTGAAACAGAAGGGGGAACACACACACACACACACACACACACACATATATATATATATATATATATATATATATATATATATATATATATATATATATATATATATAAAGAGAGAGAGAGAGATGGAGACAAGGAAAGAGAACTACAAAGAGTTCAGTTTATGTGACATGTCTGATAATCTGTATAGTGTGTTACTCTTAGGTTTTTCCTCAAAATTAATCTATGTTCTGTTCAATAAAGTGCTTGCAATAGAGAACAAGCAGGGGTAGGAAAGTAGAAACAAGATTAACATATAAGCAGGAAAATTTTAGTTTAAAAAGTCACCCTTATGTGGCTGTAACATGCTCAGAAATGTTTTAGTGCTCCACTGTTAAAATGCTGTTCTCCAGTTTTAACTTTTTTTTTGTTTGGATTATGAAAATGTTGATGTTTGTGCTTACACACATAATAGTAATATAAAATAAAATTAGATAATACTTTGACACACTTTTGGAATAAAATATTTGATACTGCAAAAGCATCAGTCTATATATATGTGAATTATCACAACACATCACACAGCACATCTTGCTTCAATACATTCAACCACTTAATAAATGTTACATTAACTGTCTGAAAGTAGTACCTTTAGTATGTGTTTCTGTAGAGCAACATGTTAAGCACATTTGTATGAAGACAACTGGAGAAATGTGGGAGGTTATGTGAAATTCCATTTGTCAATATTAACCAGCATTTTTTTCAACATTGTGCATGGTGCCAAGTTCTATGCATATGCTGGAGAAAAAAAGTGAAGTTTTTTATGGGCCATTTCTGCCCTAGTGAGTTGTGTGTGATTCTATTTTTTGACCAGATTAAATTTCTGAAAAAGGGGTTGATATGACAGTGATAAAAATGGGGGACAAGCAGATGGTAGGACAGAGGGGGATGAATAGTGGAATTTGTAGGATGGTGGTGTGACACAGCCATAGCTATCCACTTCTTCACAACATAAATGTGGATTTGTAAACAGAATTTGATGAATTTGGAGAGTCACCACACCAAAAATGGGTGACAACAACATAATAATGTTAACAATTAGACCAAATCAAGAGTGTCAAGAAGACAAACAGGGGAAGTGGAGAGCTATGTATGGAACATAATTTATTGTGGGACAGGTGCCCCATCCCTTTTTTGTAGGTAGAGGACTATTGGGGAAGGTGCTTAGGAGTAAGAGGGTTGGATAGGTAGGTTGGGTTAGGTTAGGTTAGGTTAGGTTAGGTTAGGTTAGGCTAGCAGGTACAGACATACAGAAAATATAAGACAAGATAGGGATGGTGATTGACACAAAAAGTTGGGGCACAACATAACTGGGGATAGGTATTTAGGGGACATTGGAAGCACATCCACTTCCAGCTTGAGCATGGTAATAATCTTGTCCTCACCTTCAAAACTATCATCACTGTCTCCTGTCTCAGTTCTCTAGGTCAGTGCTGGATGTTGCATCAGTTTTGCAATTTGTCCCAGGACCTTTTCAACTCTGCTGATTCAGGTACCAAAGATCCTCTCTGTGATGTCCTCCACCAGCCCTGACAGTTCCTGTTGGGTGACAAAGTCACTACCTGCAGTACTACTCCTGGTGGGTACAACTATACCAACAGCTGGAGCAGAGCTACCTGACATAGGTAAAGCAGGTACAGCAGGAGTTGTGGAAGCAACACTGACAGGTTGTGATCCAAATGTACTGGGTGTCTGTGCTACCTGTAGTGGTGCTGCTATAGTCACCTGTGGAAGTATGGTGGGCTGAAACCCATGGGCTGGTCTAACTTCCTTTGCTGATGGCCATTTGGTTGCAGCAGCAATGTATCCACAAATAAAAAAGACAGAGCTAGGGATAGGGGAGTCAAAACAGAGATAATAAGATCAATGTCATGTCAGTTTTATTTCAACAAATAAGATAGCTATTTTTCTCCTTTGCCACATCAAGTTATGATCTGACAGCATGAATATATCATAAAATAAATAATTTCCTGTGCTATTATATATAAAATAGAAACAGTTATTTGACTATGGCATATCAGATATATGCTTTCCTGGTTAATACACCCAGTTACAAAAATTGAATTTTTAATGTAATTTAATATTGCAGTAAATTAATTGTACATAACTATCCTTCAATAAAAGTGAATTTCTGCTGCTGGGAATTGAATACACACACAACTAAGCTGATATAATCATTGCCTAATGCGATCATCAAGACTATTGAAACAGGCATGTATGCTTAATGTCTCATATGGACTGATGCCCAAGATGTATGATCTGGCTTGCACTCACACCTGATGCACACTTACCATGTGCCTCTCTGACGTGGCCAGTCTGTCCTGATACACCTCCTTGTTCAGTGAAATAGTCTCAGCAGCTGTACAGAACATAAAAATACAAAAAAAATGGAACCATAATGAATAAATGTATTGGCTGGCAGATCCAGGCTGTATCATTCTGTGGTGATGATTCACTATACGTACATAAGTGAGGGGTGTATGCAGTCTTAAATCCATCCTCCCATCAGCTCAGAAGGTCCTTCTAGTGCCTCTTCATGTCACTATAATGATGGCAACATTGTTCCCCAGTGCATGTAATGCCAGTTGCAATGGACACAGCCTTGGCCAAGCTATTCCAAGTCTCAGCCTTGTACTGACACCTGGTATAGTCCCCCTGCATACGCATATGGCTGTAGTGCTGACAAGGAGGGCCACAAAAAATCCTGGACACCTCTTCTCAACCCCACATTTGGGCTCTAAATGGACTACCATATTTACCTTCAGATACCATGTCTACTGAAGTACACTTAGATAAATGTGTCTGAATTGGTGCCCAATTTAGATCTCACATGTACCAACCACTGTGCAAGGATGTACTTCCTTGCCAGCTGCATTTGTGAAATTGAAAGCACAAAAATGGCCTGGCAATAACATTAGAATTGATTTCTTCAAAAAAGAATGAAGGTGTGAAATATGGCAGTGAAACATGCCATGTGTGATGCTCACCCTATTTACACATGTTCTGCTGATAAATAATGAAATGCTTTATGATGTTTGTTATAATCATTTTTATTTTGAGTTAAAATGTTATGGACTGGGACATAATGGGTTGTTGGGACATATAACACAAAGATTGATTCATGGGAATCAAACCCATGGAAAAAAAAAACTAAAATGCTAAATGTTGCTTATTAACTATCAATGCCATACAAAAAGTTACTTTTTAAGTAGTAAGGTGAGGTAAACAAATTTGAACATGAATGGAGATGTACTTAAAGGATGCCTGTATGTGTGTGAACTCCATATTAGTGGAGTTCTATGTAAAAGGCAGTATTTGTGGTTGTAAATACATTTCATATGTTTGGAGTTGCATGACCTGAATAATACACGTTGTGTTAGGTTCCATAAATATGTTCTACATATGTAGTTATTATATGTGATGAGTCATACTAAATGTAATTATGTATTGTGCATTTTATACCAGTTACATTTTATATTACCTATCACTATTGCTATGGTTAGCATAATTTACTTACATAATATTTGAGTTACAGAGCAATCGTTAATAATAGCTGTGTTGCCAAATTCATATCTGTAATCATTGTTTGCATTTATTGTTACATTACTAAAGACAATTGTGTGAAAATACTTATTCTGACACCCCCCCCCCCCAGTAAAATGATTTGTAAACTGGGTTCACACCCTGAATTACTTGTGCTCTTTCTCCATTTTCCGTGCAGTTACACATTGTGCCATAGTGATAAGTAATTGATAGGTGCATTTTCTTCACTCAGTACTGTCCAGAATGCTGACAGCAGTGTAACGGTGCCAGGCTCATTTGCACTATTGAAGACAGCCAATATTATTATTATTTTTTTTTGCCTTGAGACATGAACTGTCATTACTCACTGCCAAGTGGCATGCAAATACAGAATGCAAAAAAGGAAAAATTGTAAATAAAATAAACCAGTTATAGAGTATCTAGCCAGAACGGAACATTTGCCCTATCATGACTTGCATTTCTGTTACATATCATCATGCCTTCAGGTAACACCAGTTATTGAGAAAGAAGACTCAGCAGACAGCGTTAGCTGATTTTTTACATAGCATATGCAAGTAATAATGACATCATTTTAATCAGAATGCATTATTGTCATGATCACTACTTGAAAGATATGGATAAGTAATTCAGTATATATATTATACAAATTTCCAAATTTCTCATGTTACTCATTTTCTGATTATCACACTTTACAAACTGTCATATTTTACATCATGCATATCAATGTTTTTATTAATAATATGAATAAATGCATTTCCAACAAGAAAACATTTGTAATAGCAACTCACAAGGACTATACATCACAAATTTAGCATATATCACACAGAATTAGGTTGTTTCAAATCATATACAAACATGTGCGTAAATACTTAATCTGACCCCATTAAGTAAAAGTATCAGTAGTCTAGATTTGAACTCACTATTACCTCTTCTGCTGTTCCCAACTCAGTGTATTTACAGCTTGTGCCACAGACACAGTAGGTTGATGGGTGCATTTTCTTCACTCAGTACTGTTTAGAGTGCTGATCACCAGGCTAATTTGCACTACTGATGGCATTCCACATTAAATTTTTCATTTTTTTTTGCCTGGGAGGTAAGCCACCATTCACTGGTAGTGACTGCTGACATTCAACAGTGTGCAATGCCAAGCAATGCACAAAGGATAAAACCAAAAAAAGGATTATTTTAAATTGTCTCTTTGTGATGTTTTTCTCTACTTTGTTGTCATATAACATTAAAATATGCACATCAGACATCACTTCTTTCCATAAACTGAACCCTATCTTGATGTGAACCTTGAAACCATGGCATTGACATCACATTTTAAAACACCTTTCTAAATTATCACTTCTGACATAAGCAAACTTACATTTTTAAAAAGTAATCAAACCATATTAACATGTTTACATTTGCAAACATTATACATCACATATATTTTACATATCCTGCAATCTAAGCAACGTTACATAAATTAATCCCTGCCTTCTCTTATAACTCATTCCTCCTCCAAAACATTTTCTGCATGTATTGTTCCCACAGTTTCCATTTCTTTCTACATAATTTACGTATACTCCTTCTAAAGATCTCACTTCTTGCTCTCTTATCTCTGTTACAATATTCACTACTTCAACTATATTTGGTTTAGATTTTGATTTCCATTTTCAATATTTTTTTTTGGCAGCCACTAGAATTAAACTTTGCAAGGCCTTACTACATCTAGGTAATTCAGATCCTGTATCACAGATAAAAAAATGTCCTTAGCTGCAATCTGCAGGGAATTTTTAAAGTCTGACAAAGCATTATACTCCCAAAACATATGATCCCAGTTACCACTTTCTTCCCCATCTCACCTCCAGCATTTGCCATCTACCTGTGGAAACATTCTTTGGAGTCTGCTTGAGTATAAAAGTACCTGTGCAAACACTTTCAGGAAAAATTTCTAAATATTCCAGACTTTGTTGCATATTTGGGATCCATATGTATGTCCTCCCATTGTTTCTTTGTGAATTGCATATCTGATCTCTCTTCCCAATCTTTTCTGACCATTTCTGATTGATTCTTATAGTTATCATGCAATATATTATATGCCCTACTAATTATCCCTTTTTAACAGCAGCTTCTGTTCTAGATTGAATTGAAATCTCAACTAGTGCAGGTCTTTCATTTAGGATTTTCCTATCCTTTTCTGATTATCTGCACTTTGATATCAATCCTTGATTGGGAAGGCAATCATGAGCCTGCAATCCAACTGTCTTCTTGGTCTCTTCCAATTCTATTACCTTTCCTGTTTAATTATTTGTTCACAATCCCTTGATTCCTTTGCTAATTTCCTCCAGTAAATTCCAGACTCCTCTTGCCTATTCTCTGTACCCCTAATTGCAGTCAGCAAAATTTTCTTTCTCCATTCTTGTGTTGGTTAGTTCCTAGTACACGTTTTGTTACTTTGTGAATATAATACTCTTTTGTTATTCTCTTTAAGGATTTCCATCTAAAATACCATTATTTCTGTATTTCTTGAATTAGCTCCTCACTTCATTATCATCGTCATCATCACCATCATCATCCCTTTTCACTTTGAATTGTAGCTTTACATATAACAGCCTGAAATATGTAGCTCTAAAATATCCTTTCCAATTAGGTAATCCTAAACCTCCTTGTTCTGTTGGAGGATCAGCTCATCTTACTTGCCTCTTGCTTTCTTCCCCTCCCAAATAAAATCCTTCAACTCTGTATTAAATAATGTTCACAACTTCTCTTCTGGTTGATAAAAAATATGCCTGATCTGTGTATAAAACTAAAGGAGGTAGAAACATTTTACTGCTTGTATCTTTCTATCCATGCCTATTGATAAGAGCTTTCATTTTCTTGGTTTTTATATTAGATTTTGTTTAGTGTCTTCCCTCATATCCTTAGCTGTCATAACTGAATTATTTTTTAATTCATACTCTCAAATACTTAATTTTGTCTTGTTCCCATAAATATGGGTACTGCTGGACCAATTCATGTGTTGATTCATAGTTTAAAGCTACTGCCTTTGTTTTATCTTCATTAATTTTATATCCCCCAAAATTAACATGACACATTTGAGATTATTTTCACTATTTGCCATAGACATACTTTATGAACAAGATAAAGTAGACTACATATACTCAAGATGTGACACTGGATCAGTTTACATTAAAGGTCTAAGGTAAGCATTTTCTCACAGTTGTCTTTCGTAATTTTACAGTGGATGTGTAGCTGACTGATATTTGCAACAATTAAACTAATTATTCCTGTCACAATGGTAACAAATGTTTTAAATACTACATTTGTTTTCTTCTCTTACTTTTCTGAGCATCATTCTTTTTTTGTACTTTTCTAACATGAATGCAATGTCATCTGGATTTATTTTGATATTTTTTGTATATTTAACTGTTCTGTACTTCATATGAATGACATACAACGTTTTACTCAGAAGCACAGTCAGGTCATAAGCATTTAGTAATAAAACTGTTATGAAGGTTATCTCCTAAATCAGTCAATGTAATAAATACATTTTTGGTAAATCTATCCTCCCTGACACACCCTCAGTAAGTGTGGGCCAAAGTGGCAGTAGTGTGAAACAATTACTCCTGCAGAAAGGCATGTTGTGTTAGGTTCCATATGTGCAAGCGCCTAGCAAGCATGACTTCTCAATGCTCACCTTGTACTGCTAGGGCATGTGCACAGCATCCTGTAGGTCTTTACACCATGTTTACCTGCCCAGAACTTAGTGCAGATTGTGTGATTCATGAATGATAATGAGTTGATGCCTGCTCACAGGGGTGAATCTGCACTATATAAGCTAATTGTGTTGGTTAAGGTAGTTGTATCATAGTAGGGGAGACTGTTTGGATCCAGAGACTGCTGCTTCACTGATGTAAATGCAATTGCTTGGGTACTTTCATACAGATTCTGTAAGAGTATATGATGTCTATTTAAAAGTGATTTTTTTAACATTAGTGATGACCTACATTTCTGCAGTTTGTCTGTTGGTATTGTTATAGTATGTATAGCATTATTTTTTAAAGTAAACTCATTTAATGTTACCTGTCTTTCCAGAAACATTTCTATGAAAATGTGAGCACTTTATAAAAGTTATCTGAATAGTAGCTATGGCAAGGTTATATTGTCCTCCAACAAATGTGTTAAGCCTGTGATATATAGCTGACATTAGCTGAAGATTATTCCAAATGATAAATGTATTTAATTTCCTTTTATATTTGAATTCATATTTTTGTCAGTGCTGCTATACTACATAGGAAAATGTGAATTGTAGAAACAATACATAAGGGGAGGAATGAAGTTTAAAAGAAGGCAGGACTTAAATGAGCTATGTAATGTCTGACTGAAAATGATTGGGTAGATTATAAGTGATTTATAATGTTTGCAACTGGGAGTATGTCAGCAAAGTTTGTAGAGTAAAATGCTTGCAACTAGGATTGTGTCAGTGTGGTTTGTTTTCATTTATATAAATGTATGATTGCTTATGTGGTAAGTGATGGTTTAATAAATATGTTTCTTGTTTAAAAAAGGGTCTGGAATTTAATAATTTATGTAATGTTGCTTAGGTTATACAATATATAACAATATATGTGAAGTATAATGTTTGTTAATTTTATCTTCTTAATACAGTTTGATAACTTTTATATAAATGTAAATATGCCTACGTTACAAGTGATAATTCAGTAAAGGTGTTTAAAAAAATGCTGCTATGCCTTACAGATTTACATAGTCTTGTCTTTGTTTTCTGATTGCTTTTCTTCTTCTTTTTTTTTGGTTGGGTGGATTTTATAGTTGTGTATAACCTGTGTTTAGTCCAAAGAGTATGTTTAATTTCTATTCATGATGCCTGCATATATTCATTTTTTTTGCTGCCAGTCACTTACTTAATTTTCTGACATACACACTTTTATATATATATATATATATATATATATATATATATATATATATATATATATATATATACACACAGATATGGGTCCCTATCACATTACTGAAGTTGCAAAACTTTGAAATTCATATTGTTGGGACCGTATGATTGAAGTTTTGGAACTTTGGATGGTTTGAATGGAGATTGTGGTACATTGTGTAATGGGAAAGTTGCACTTTTCCTAAATGTAGTGTGATCTCAGAGTTGATATATTTAATTTGCAGGGGGTGTGGGGGTGCAGGGGAGCTTGTCCCCCTGCATAAACACACAAAAAAAGTTTTTATTTTTTTTTTAAATGTTCGAATTTCCGTATGAATTTTAAAGTTTTGGAACTTTGATAATATGACATAAACCCATATATGTATATGCATGTGTATGTATGTGTGTGTGTATATATATATATATATATATATATATATATATACATATATATATATAGTCTTATTTTTCATCACATACAGGGATATGGCTCTTAAGAAATGTGGCCCGCATAAACCATTATTCTTGGATACTGAGAATGAGGTTTTAGTACAGGCCCTCCATTGACATAGATCACACATATTAGAGACAGTCAGAGCAAACAAGTCTTTCCATGACTGTATCTGGCTGCAGGAGGTCAATGATGTAAATACTGTGGGTGGCCATAATCATGATTATGGTGGCATCAGACATCAGACCAGTGACATGATCACCAAAGTAAAAAAAAGAGCTGCTACTATAGCATGGGAAGGGAGGGCTATTAGTGGCAGTCGTTCTGCTACTGAACCCCCACTGACTGAGGAATAGGAGTTCCTGTCCACTGTAAGAGATCCAGACAGCTCACTGGGTCATACCAGAGTAGTGACTGACATAAGTGCTGAGGTGGAGAATGACCAAAGAGTGTCTACTGGTGAAGCTCCAGGTATGCCATATTAATAATTATCTTGCATATACAGAGAGTTAGAAATAGGGGTGGGGTGTAGAGAGAATGACAGAAAGAGGAGAGAGAAAGAGAGAAGGGTAGAGAAGGGAAGTAGAGAGAAAAAAATTATTTGTACAAGATCTTTCTTAACATGCAGATGTAATTGGCATTGCTGTTTATTGTGTCATTTGCATTATAATGCTTATCATCCCTCTTTTATCTTCATTTCATCTGTGTAGGCACATCTTGCGTTGAATTTCTATGGCCAACTGAAAATTTAAGGGCCTCTTTGTATTTCTGTTACTGTATAGAAAATTGATTTATGTCTATATTAATTTGTTTTGTTTTAATTACATGTGCATCTATTATTGCTTAACTTCAGGTTTATGTATCATAAGTTTGATCAATTTTTCTTACGTTTCACTCTTTGTTGTCTTAACTACATGTTGTCTCAGGTGATCCTGCCACTGTGGAGCAGATACTGCCTGATATAGGAGTATTGGTAGCCTCTGATGATGATGGCAGTGATGAATAGATACAGTCTAGGGATGCAAAGGGTCAGTCTGACACTGAGGTTGTGTCTCCCTCATCTCCTGCCCACACTTTGGACACAGTCAGTATGCCTATGCATCCCCATGACAATGAGCTATCAGAGATAGGACAGCTTGTGAGTGACATGATTGATCAGGGTAGTGAGTTTACTCCAGTTGCAGAGCTGGCAGAGTCTTCCCATAGCCATTATGAGGGTGAAGTACCACACAGGGGTCTTAGTAGATATCCTTGGAAAAGGTTTGCTGTCCACCCTCCCCCTGATGTTGGTAAGTCAGTAGGTACCATGCATTGTATGTGTAGATGCATCACAGAAGCACAGCCATGTTCCATCAAGGCCTCTGAAAAGAAAGTCTTAGTTCTGCATGTTGTGCATTCTAATGTATGAGATTCATTGAACTGTGCTGGTGACTCCTTGGATGGGATGAATGATGCACTGGATTGTGCAGTGACTGTAATGGAATGTCTGCTAGGGTAGGGCGATCATCCACATGGGTGGATAGCTGCTCCATCATCAGGTGTTAGCCAACATGGCTGTGCCAGATTTCACTCCCATAGTGGCACTACTTCCACTTCTCCATTGGTGATTGAGGTTTCCACTCCCACATGTGGTAGCCATGCATTCATGGTTGTGGACATGATCATGATGACAGCTCACCCAGCAGACATTGTTCCTATTCATGTAGCATCCTGACTTCTAGTCATGGCCATGCAATTAGCAGCGCAACTCCTAGCAGAGGTAGTTCTCATGGTTGGCAGTGACAATGAGCTGACTATTCTACTATGCATGGTTCAGTCCTGTCCAAGGTGCTAGGAGGTAGTGTTATCACTAGTGCTTTGATTGTGTTCATGCAGGCCCACACACATTAAAAAATATATTGGTCATACCATCTCAGTCACACACAAGTATATAAACATTACAACTTATAATAAAAATACATTGCTACCAGCCCTGACAGTAGATCTTGCTGATCAGTTGGTTTCTCACTTCATTGGTGTCTGGCTTGGCCACCTGTAAACCCCCACTCCACCCTGTGCAAGTGATGATGACTGTCCCTGCCCTTTGCACATTTTTGTGTGTCTTAGGTTTGCCTATGTCTGATGCACACAGTGGATTGCTAATGCTTGCTTTAATGGAATATATTGCAGAAACTGTTTGTTACTGTTTTTTTTTTTTCATGCTCAATTCTAAATGTTGTTATGTACATCTTGATCTTCACTGTATTTGCATTGTATTCTTAGTAATGCACTGCTATGACTTAGAAATTATTGCTTGCTTATAAACTTGTGCAAATGATGCTACAAATTGCCCCGGTCACTGTTGGGGTATATACAGTGGACAACTGTAATGCATGATGCACAGTATCAGGAAGAATCATATATGTCTATTGCATATATCAGTCATGATTTACTGTTATTACTCTAGAGTTCAGCCATGTTTCATCTTCGTGACATACAAGAGTTGCATATGAGCATACTCATTTACCTATCTCTTTTTTATAGGTTAAATCTTGGTCAATAGTACTGCTACAAGATGTGCCTTCAGCAGTTGACTCTGTCTGATGCTTACAGAATGCTTCTATTACATGGGTGAATAAAGGTTGAGGAGGTTTTCAGGCATCACTTTTACTATTTGTATGTTCTTAGAATCTAGGTTTTTACTTAGGTAGTATATGTGCTATCCTCTGTCTCTTAGCTACAACCACACCATATTGTGCATGTCTGCATCTGCCAGGATCATCCACAGATGTTGGCTCTTCTTCAGACTCTTCATCTGTGTCTGCTGGACCTGCTGGCCCTGCCTGTGGGCGTGGAAACTATGGTTCTTAGTCCTGTTGTCCTTGTTGGAAATGTCTCCTGACAATTATATTGTGCAACATGGGAAAGACTATGAGTATTTTGGCCATAATGGTTGGGTTGTATTGTAGAGAGCCACCTGATGTGTCTAGACACATGAATTTTGATTTGAGCAAGCCAAATACACTGTCTATAATAGTCCTACATTGAGCGTGAGCATTGTTGTATCCCTGCTCAGTAGGGTTATGTGGGTTTCTCATGGATGTCATCAGCCAAGGTTCCAGTGCATAACCTGCATCCCCCACTAGATGCCTTTGTGGAAAGTCACCCCTAGCAAACCTTATGTAAAGGTTGCAGCTGTGCCATATGTGTGAGTCACAAAAACTGCCAGGGTTACCTGTACACACACAGTGTAGATGATTCCTTGGGCATTACAGACCAGCTGACAAATGATAGAATGGCAGCCATTTCTGTTGATCTAGGTCCTTCCATGTTCATTGGGTGAGGCATTTAGTTCTATGTGTGTGCAGTGTATGCCCCCCCCAGAACCTCAGGGAAGAATTATCTGGCATATAATTGTTGCATAGTTGTTGCTTCCTCATCTGGGATATGTGAAAACCAAATATGATCCCTTGCATGTTGCAATATTCCATTTAGAATTTGATGTAATATTCTAAAGGCTGAGGCATGTGACACCCTTAATATATCTCCTGTGGTCTCTGAAAAGTACCTGTAGCTAGTCTACATAATACTACACATAACATGGTTCCCACTGAGTCTCAAGTGATGGTGACAGAGGTTGATTATGTCTCTATGGTATCCCTTTCTACCCTGCATTGCTCTACAATTTTTGTATCATGCAGTCCATGATAAGTCAAATGGAGTCTGAATACACTTTTTCTTCTAGGCCGAGGTCTGGCAGCAGAACTGAGAGCAAAAGGGAGCACTGCATGTACATGTGCACTTTATATGTTCCTGAATAGCTCCTCCATGTTGGACTGCTTAATTAGCTTCTGTCTCAGCTACTTATGCCTTCATTAGCATATTCTGCTACTTACCCTTGTTTTTAGGGCAAATGTGAAGTGCAGAGTTGTTTAATTAATACTAGGCTGAGCACTCTCATGTGCTTGATGCACCCGTGCTTAATGAAAAGTGTAGGTGTTTGTGAATCCAGCCCTTTATTTACATTATAAATATTCAACAATTCATCCTCATCTTGTTCACAAACAGCATTTTGTGACACATTTATTTTTATAAAAAGTTTTAAATGCAAATTTCTATAAAATTTACAAATGTCAAATAATAAATAAACATAGCTAGGTTTATACATGGGTACAATTTCATATAGTTTAGCAGCAAAGTTCGGCAACATCAACATGAAGAAAGACTAATAACTCTTAAGTCCTATTCATGTTGCCTCACCCATGGCAAACCCTGCAGACCCCATTTGGGCTGCCATAAGAACCATTTTGATTTTCAGTTCATTCATCTGTATCAAAAGTTTAATGTCTATCCCTTTCCTCTGCACTGTACACAAGAGAAACACATCTGTTGCAGATGAAACTGAAGATTCTCAGTGCATACTTCTTTCTTTTCTTGTATTCCAAGTCTGCTTTTTCTGTCCTGATATGTGCAGGATTACCTTGCAAATAAAAAGATCCTTTTCATTGTCCTGTATTCCCCAGATTAATACATATATCTTTCATTTTTTTCTTTATAAAATCCAATATCTACAGCTTCAGCTAAATTATCCCCAATGACTGCCTGAATGATAGTCCCCTTTGGCCCCTCTGAACAACTCTCACCTTGGCATTTGGTGGAATCCATGCTACAGGAGAATAAACGGGCTGTGTCTGACAGGGGGCTTGGCTTGACAAGCCCCCAGGACTGAGGCCAAAAAAGACATTTTTAATTCAAATATTAATGAATACCTTTTTAAGGGAGTTGATTTATGTGGGCAGTGGTATTTTAGGGAGGTATGTATCTGTACATTCTTTGTGTACAATATTCAGTCTGGAGATTAATAGTACCAGTTCATTGGCAGTAGACTTAGTATTAGCTTAGGTTAATGGCACCACATTTGGAAATTTGTTAGAATAGTCCATTATGGTTAGTATATACTCACACCAATTGCTTGATTTTACTATTGGACACACCAGGTCCATATTCAAAGGGTACTTCTATGACAGGAAATTGAGATCAAGGTTTTCTTAGCATTTTGGACAAGAAACATGTTTTGTTTTATTATGACTGGCCAGTAAACTCTAACTAATATGCTTGGTTTTGTCCATTCCAAGATAAATCCCTAATATGTGACTATGGACTAGCTTCATTACTAGTGTCTTATATGGTATCTTATATGGTTTTGACACTAGTAACTAATGTCAGATGTATTCCATTACTTTATATACTTACTCTATATAAGAAATAATCTTTTAACTTTAAGTAAGAGTAAGAAGTAATGGGAACATCTTGTTCATTACCTTCCCCTACCACATTGGTTACTTTCCACCTTAGGTCAATTTAAAACTAGACTCAAACAACATTTGTCACTTAACTGGCTATGTCATTGTATCAAGCCTGGCTAACTCTCTCTAGCATGTGTAAAAATCTGTTAACCAGTTTACTGTGTAATTTCATTTAATCCTGACTTGTGCTCAGGATTAACTGTAACCTGTGGAACTTGTTTAACTTGCTTACTTATGTAATCTCTGTAAATAGTCTGTTTGTAATATGTAATGCTGGTATTATGTAATGCTGTATCTGCTTACCCTTGGAGCTTTTCTCCCCGGGCCTCCGCTGAAAATGGACATGCATCCAGTCGGACTATCCCGGTCAACAAATGTAAAATAAAATAAAAATAAATAAAATATTCTCTCTTGCTGTACTTAATCTTTCATTTTCCATTATGCCTTTTTAAAGTTTAATAAGTCTACTTACTGAAGATTAGTTTTGTTAGTAACTTGCCTTGAAGTGGAAGGTGCAGCTTCTTCCTGCAAAACACTGGTACTGCAGCTTTTTCTGTATCGTCCCTTGCATGAGGTAGATCTAAACAAAATTTCCTTCCAATTTATTTTTTCTGTTATCAGCAAAGGCCTTTTGAGTGTACTCCTTTCTTTTAGGTTGTTCTTATTCTACCTTAGTTTAAGTGTATTCTTCCTTCTCACCTTTATTTCATTCCCTATATTGCTCCCCATTGCAAATATGTCAGAAGAAAATCTATTGTTAGGTTAAGTTTTTTTTTTTCTTGGCTCACAGATATCTGTGCTTGCTCCTTTATTTGTATTGCCTACTTTACACTAACATAAATAGGCTCAAAACTACACATTCTGTTATTATCTTACTTCTTGTACTCAATTTGTTCTGAGGGTCCTTATTCAAGTGCCTCTCTTTTCTGTTATCTTAGCTTCTGTAACAAAAGTTCTTGTATGTCTCTGTGCTGACTTCTGCCTTCTGAACCCGAAGCTAAAACTTTAAGATATACTTTAAGTCATGTATCTATGCACTTACCTGTTTATGTACATTACCCTGGTTATGAAATTTTATTGCACATCAGGGGTTATACCAGCCCTGAATAAAAGTTTTTTCTTGTGTTTCACAGTCTATGTAATCAATTCCTTCTATGATGATGCAAATTTTAGTGCCTTTCCTGTCAACTAGAAAGACAGCATTTTTGACCAGTCTAATTCATTCAAGTTCTGTGAAGTAACATAGTGCTTGAATGCCACCAAATATGGCTCCAGGTCATCTTCTCCAGTTAGTTTCTTCATAGGTGACATAGTCCTGTATTTGGCAACTATGTTGGTCAGCATGAATTATTGTTATAAGTGCACCAGATTTTGGTTAGTACTAAACTATGATTCTACAACTTTGTTTAATAATTCCTCCTTGTTTGTGATCACCAGTTACACACACCAGAAACACAAAACTTGTGGGGCTATAGGAAACTTAGTAGATCAAATATGATTTGCTCTAGGAAGGAAAGGTACTGTGAGGGTTTAATAATTGGTAAGCCTTTGGCTATCTGCCCATGCATGCAGCACCAATGAAAGTCCAAAGAGGTATTGGATGTAGGACATACACAAAAACACAGGTTTATTTGTACAAGTCAAAAACAAACCGTAAAAAGCAGAACAATAACCCATTTGGCTTTGCGGCCTCAAATAAAAATAAACATACCTTAAGTCGCTTTCTGTGATGTCTGCTCTCTGTGCCATTAATCAAAGAGCCTGCATCCTCACCACTGACACTGGAGAGGGACATTCATTTGAAACAAAAATGGGTATACACAATATTTCCAGATGCAGCTCACTGCATCAAGCACAGTTTCTCTTAAGAGCACACAGGGAACACACTCAGTCCAGGATCTGGATTTCTCTCTCTGTCTTTCTCCAGGTCCCTAGTAAGACTCAAAAATGTGTACTCCAATACTAGTGTACTGGATGCGAGTTCCAGTCTTCCCAGGAGATACTCACAGTCAAACCAACCTCTATTAACCTCAATTGAAATTTTGTCTCAAGCGAAAAGTAAAGTCAGAAGACCTCCAAATGTTCCACGATTTATTATGTAAATTCACAAACTGGGGAACCGCCGTAAACAGCTCCACTGGTATACACCACAGAAACAAACAGCACGATCACAAAAACAAACAGCACGATCTACCTAGGTTTCGTCCATAGACTTCTTCAGAATAATGCACTACATCCTCTTGCCACTTAAATATCCACAGTGAAACCAATTAATCAATGAAACAATAAAACAATATGTCTTTTTTAAAAAGTCTTTTAAAAAAACATAACACATTTGTAAACGTTGGTAAAATATGTATGTAGTCACGTTACAAAGTGAATTGCTCTAAAGTAAATTGTAAATTGTAAAAGTGAAACAAAAATAAGATAAAAAATAAGATATAAAAGGAGAAAAGCTACTGTGGTTGTCTGATGGTACTTAAACTGTGTAAGACTTCAAAACAATGTGAACCTAGTTGTATATACACCTTGATATTATGTGTGTGTAATGTATGTATTATAACAATGAATGTATATATATGTATATGTAATAAATATGTATTAAGTATTGAATAATAAATAAGTGTTAAATATTGAATAAATATTTCATTTAAAAATGCTAAATGTTTAAATGTTTGATTGTGAAAACAAGTTGTATTAAATAACTTATGTAAAAAACGTATAATGTAATTGATGAAGTTGTGTGAAAGTGCAATGTGTGTAAATTAAAAATTATGAAAATTATGTTAAAATAAGCTTCATAAAACAGTATATTGGTCAACGCCCCTTAATGTTTTTAAGTTTTAATAGGGGCTTAATACTACAACATTCATTTAATCCAGGTGAATTGTAGGCATTTAAACATATTTGCCATTTTAATTCACTCACATCTAAATCCAAGTCAATTTTTCTTCCTTGTGTGTCATTCATGACCTGATTGATTATACAAAATTTAAATTCATGGTCCCTATTGTCTATTTTGTGCCTTGCCAAGGCATTTGTGGGCCTAAGGTGTTTAATGTCTAACAGATGCTCTTTTATTCTGTCTCTAAAGTGTCTGCTAGTCTTGCCCACATAAAATGCTTTGCAATTTTGACATAAAGCCAAATAAACCACATTAGTTGTGTAGCAGTTATAATGCCCAAATAAACTAATGTGTGTCCCATTTACTGTAATTTTGTCCCCAGTAATCATTATGTGTTGACATGTCGAACATCTACCGCATTTATAATCTCCTTTCGGCCTGTTTGTAAAAGTATTTCTGACACTATATTCAAATATATTTTTTAAGGATGCATCCTTCATGTACACGTATTGAATCTTGCCTTTAAATAATCGCGCCATGTCATTATTTAACTTAAAAGTCTCCCAATTGTTATTTAAAATATTTTGTATTTGATAAATATTATCGTTGTAAGTTATAATATATAACAATTTGGTTTTAACTTGATTGTGATTTTCATTCCTAATTACTTCCATATCTTCGTTTGTTAAACCTTCCGTGTTCAAAATGGCCTTATATATACCTAGTGATCTCTTTCGCGTAACTTCCTCAAATACATCAGAACATAATTCAATAGGATAACCTCTATTTGTAAATAGGGTCACTATAAAAGACAATTCATCCTGAAACTCCCCATCATTACTAACCATTCTGGCCGCCCTGACCATCTGTCCTTTAATAATAGCTTTCTTCTGATGGTCAGGGTGCCAGCTACTATATTGCAAATAGGAATTTGAAAACGTGGGTTTTCTGTGTATGTTGGATTTCAACAACCCATCGTCCTTATTTAAAGTTAACTTTACATCCAGGTAGGTGATTGATTCAAAGTTAATTTCATGTGTGAATTTTAGAAACCAAATGGTATTGTTTATGTATTCCAAAAATCTTTTTAATCCACAATCATCTCCTTCCCATATGAAAAAAATGTCATCCAAAAAACGGCAGTATGATTTTATGTATATGTAATATTCACTGTTGAAAATAAAATTATTTTCCCAATAGGCCATTACGTAATTGGCGTAAATGGGGGCACATGCTGCCCCCATTGCAACGCCTTTAACCTGCTTGAAATAATTTCCTTCATAATATATATAATTATTGTTAAGAACTATCTCCATTAATCTTACCATTAAATTAATGTGTTCTTGTTCATACATTCCTGTTTCAAAAATTTGCTCTTCCAACCACATCAAACCAGTGTCATGTGGTATTGATGTGAATAGATTACATACATCTACTGTGACAAACACATTGTCCCTTTGATACTTGTAAACCCTCATCCTATTCAAAAAAATCCCACGAATCTTTCAAAATGTAAGAAAATTTTTTTATTCCTTTCTGCAAATGGTAATCTAAGTATTGACTTTTACAATTTACAATTTACTTTAGAGCAATTCACTTTGTAACGTGACTACATACATATTCTACCAACGTTTACAAATGTGTTATGTTTTTTTAAAAGACTTTTTAAAAAAGACATATTGTTTTATTGTTTCATTGATTAATTGGTTTCACTGTGGATATTTAAGTGGCAAGAGGATGTAGTGCATTATTCTGAAGAAGTCTACGGATGAAACCTAGGTAGATCGTGCTGTTTGTTTTTGTGATCGTGCTGTTTGTTTTTGTGGTGTATACCAGTGGAGCTGTTTATGGCGGTTCCCCAGTTTGTGAATTTACATAATAAATCGTGGAACATTTGGAGGTCTTCTGACTTTACTTTTCGCTTGAGACAAAATTTCAATTGAGGTTAATAGAGGTTGGTTTGACTGTGAGTATCTCCTGGGAAGACTGGAACTCGCATCCAGTACCCTAGTAAGACTCCCCACTGGCACAGCTATAGAGATGAGTATTCAGCCGAGTGTCTAAGCCAGGTCCTCTAGCACCCTCTATGTGAAACCAGTGCTTGGTGTCCCTGCTCCAAGCAGCTGACAAAAACACTCCTTGAGATTTGATTTTCACACACACACACACACACACACACACACACACACACACACACACACACGCACACACACACACATGGACACACACACACACACACACACACACACACACACACACACACACACACACACACACACACACACACACACACACACACACACACACACACACACACACACACACACACACACACACACACTCATACACAAACACACACACACACACACACCTGACAAAGGCTTGCACAGATTTGCTAGCTATGCCTCCTTCTGCCCAGACTATAAGGTAGTTACTACCACCACACCCCCCCAAAGCCAGCAACTCTAAGGATCTTACAAAGGTACCCAATTACACTGAGTGAAATTAATATTAGTACAAATGGTAGTGTTTTGACCAATGCAGTAAGGCTTTCAGAAGTGACCACAGAGTCACCAGATAGATATAAGTACTCTAAAAGTTTAAAATATTCTCTAAAGGACCAGCCACAATGAAAAGTTTAAATACATTTAATAATAAATAATAAAAGAACATGAAAATACAGAATATCTATTTACAATAAACACCAGAGTTTCAATCACAGGAAATATTAAAATAACAGAGATGAATAGATTCACACAGATACAGAAAAATAGTACTTAACTAATCTCACTATATTTCTGTGACTGATCTAAAGAATTACTATTTCCTGGTCACTTACTAGAGCAAGGCAAGATGAAGTAAGTGAGGCATCCTTCTAAGCGTAGCCAAGGGTTTAGCCTATGTTTAGTCAAGTCAGCACCCAAATCACCTGTCCATCAGGGATACAGGTGGAATCCCAGGGGTGTATTTTCAGTTTCCCATCCAGTTATCCAGGTTGCCCTTAAAAAGGGATAATGAGGTACTCTGCTTGATGTAGAGAGGGAGTCTATTTCACAGATGGGGGAGTCTCTTGGACACAAATCTGTCCTGCCAACAACTCCTATTGATATCACAGACCAGGTTGAGGTCACTCGTGCAGCTTACTCGAGTGGAGCTTGACTTGTGGATATGCACCAGTCCCATCAAAGCGGGGCCTGAAATTGCTTTATATGCCAGACAGAGGTCAGATCTGAGGAGTCTGTATGAAACTGAGTAGAGGGACAGGGCTTTTAGCCTGTCTGTGTAGGGTAGATGTTTGAGGCCCTGGATGCTCCTGGTGAGGAACTTCTGTGGTCTCTCCAGCTGCTGCATGTGCTTTGCGAGGTACATGCCAAAGGGGGTGTTGTACTTAATAATTGGTCTTATAAGGGTAGAATACAGGGATGTTATGACCTCCTTTTCCCTGGATGAGATACCCTTACTTATGAGTTGGGCCACGTAGAAAGCATTCCATACAATGGAAGCAACACAGTGGTCAAAAGTCAGGTTGCTATCAACCTGGGTGCCCAAATCCTGCATGACTGATTGCATGCTTAGGTTGTTATTAATGTGATAATATGTGAGCATGTCACACTCCCCAAGGGGGATGATGATGCATTTTGTGGCATTCAGCTTGAGTCCATGTTTCTGGCACCAGTCATTTGTTTGGGTGAGACCCTCTTGGAGGATGTCCACATCACTTCGGTAATTTATGACTGCACCCAGCTTGCAGTCATCAACAAACTTGGTCAGATGTAGACCACTGATTTTGGTCTGCACCTCAGAGAAGTATATTCCAAATAACAGAGGCCCCAAGACTGATCCCTGGGGTATGCCACTTGTTACAGGTCTACTGCTTGAGGTGGCTTCCCCTATTTTGATTTGGTGGGTTGCATCAGTGAGGCAATTTGCTACCCTTCTGGTAACATACGGATTTATGCCTAGTTGAGAGAGTTTATCTATTATGCCCAATTGTTTTGTCATACTTCTCAAATGTAAATAATGATTTTAATCTTGCATTTATTCATCAATTTCAGAGTTGCTGTTTTTTTATCCTCCTGATGTCCACCTCCTAAATCCAGTCACCACTTAATTTCCAACATACTCCTGGATCTTCTAGTCAACTCTTGTGCTTTTTTCTGTCTTTCAAGCATTTTTCTTTGGAACATTAGAAAGGGTTTCAGTGGTATAGTCTCTCTATGGGGTTTATTATCAAAAGAGTAAGAAGCAGAATCCCCTTATGGTTGACAACTCATGTTTTGTTGGACAAACTTTTGTATTTCCTGCTTAGCATGTTCTCCATCAAAGAATAATTTTGACCTTCCAGGAAAAAATATTCTGAAAATAGCTGGATACAGAAGCTCGAATCTCACACCTACTTCTCCATATTCCCTGATTGATGGAATAAATTTACTTTTCTTCTGCCTGGTGTACAGTGAGTAATCATTTTCCACAAATACTCTACTGAATGGAGCTGTGGCAGCAGCACAGACTCTACATGGTGCCCTATAGGGGGAAGAGTTGTACAGACCAACTGCTTTGAACATCTACTGTGGTGTGCAGTATCCTCAAGATAGGAGAACACAGACCACAGACTGAATGCCGTGGCAAGGGTAGCCACTCAGTGGTGTACAATATGGCTGGCTCTAGGTGATTTGGTCATGTTGACTAATGTCGCCAAAATGGGTATGGGTAGTTACCGGTGATTTGACCTACGCCAGGGACCCTTGCTAACAGTAGGAGGGGTATATGTGCCCCTACTGGCCAGTGTGTGCCTGCCGTAAAGCCCAGCGGCCCTGGGTCAATAAGCTACTGGCCGTCCAGTGTCTAGTTGCCCAGCCTGGGTTACCTGGGATAGCTCTGTTGAATGAAAGCTGGACGTAAAACTAACCAAACTGCAAAACATGAACCGAGAATTGCTATGCTTAATGTGACAGGATGCAGCTTGGATGTGGATCACATGATGATATGAATGAGGCTGGACATCCTATGTATCCAAGAGATGAGATGGAAGGGCAGTGCAGCAAAGCCACTTGGCTTGGGATCCAGTCTCTAATACTCAGGAGGGGGACAGGGTAAAAATGGTGTAGGAATTGTGGTGAGAGAGAGGCTTCAGAAGGCAGTGAGGTATATCATCAGAATTAATGACAGACTCATGGCAATCAGACTCCAGTGTAATGATAGGGCATTATTCATAATTTCAGCCTATGCCCCACAGCAGGATTTTGATAGTGAGAAAAAGAGTGCATTCAGACAGCAGTTGCAGGAGCTACTAGATAAAGCAGGACAACATAAATTGGTGCTGATAATGGATGACTTGAATGCACATATTGGGACAGATAGAACAGGATATGAGGACTGCCTGGGTCCACATGGGTGGGGCAACAGGAATAAAGAAGGAGAAGCCATTCTAGACTTCTGTCTGGCAAATGGCTTGATAGTAGGCAACACATGGTTCAAAAAGAGAGACAGTCACAAGATCACATACAAGATTAGCCAACATGCAACTCAGGTAGACTTCCCCCTAGTAAGGAAAAGGCACTAGGGTAGAATCCATGATTGCAAAGTCATCCTCAGTGAAACAGTCCACCCACAGCATAAACCACTAGTTGCCACAATCAGCTGCAAGCAGTGGTCTGAGAAGGCTCTAAGGTCAACAGAGACCAGGCTGAAGATCTGGAAGTTGACTGGAGAGAAAGCACAAGAGTTCAATGTATTACTCAGGGCTCTAGCACCCCAAGAAGAGGAGAAAATAGCTGGAATTGAACAAGAATGGCAGTACCTAAAAACATCATGTGTTAGGACTACAGAAAAGATATGTGGCCAAGCCAGGTATGGAAATAAGGTACATAAGGAAAGCTGGTGGTGGAATGCAGAAGTCCAGGAAGTCATCAAAAGAAAGAAGGAGTGCAGGAAGAAGTGGGAGATAGAAAAGGCTGACCAGGCTAGGAAGGACTACTGGTTGGCTAACAAAGAAGCTAAGAAAGACATTGCAATAGCAAAAAATAGGGCGTAGCAGGCATTCTACAAGCTTCTGGAAACTGACTCAGTAAGCGGCACAAAGAAACTACATCAGGTTGCAAGGCAAAGACAGAAAGATAAAGAAGATAGTCAGACACCTTTCATAAGGGATGCCAGCAACAACCTGCTCACTAGTCCACCGGAAATCAACGGCAGATGGAAGGAGTATTTCCAGCAGCTTATGAATGAAAAACCCCCCACAGAAGCTGTACTGCTCTAGAAACAGCCTACGATGAGAGAAGAAGAGGAGCCTACCCTAGAAGAGGTAAGAACAGCACTAAAGAAAATGAAGTCGGGGAAAGCAGCAGGCTCAGATGCGGTCACAGTAGATATGATAAAGATGTTGGGTGAGATAGGGGAGAAATGGCTCCTGAGGGTACTAATAGTAGTGTGGAGAAAAAGGTGTATCCCAGATGACTGGAGAACAAGCATGCTTGTGCCAGTGTATAAGAACAAAGGGGACTTCACTGTGGGCAGTACAGAGGCATCAAACTCCTATCACATTGCATGAAAGTTCTACAGATGGTGCTTGATAAATGGATACACAGAGTAGTAGAATGTAAGATGGGAGATGAGCAATTCAGATTCAGATCAGGATGCAGCACAACTGACCCAATGTTTGCAGTGAGACAGATACTGGAGAAGAAGCTAGAGATGAGGAGAGAGTCCAAATGGGCATTCCTAGATTTGGATAAAGCATATGACAAGGTCCCAAGAAAGCTGATCTGGGCAGTACTGCAGTGGTTTGAAGTCCCGGAAACACTAGTAGAATTAGTGCAGGCTAGGTACAAGGACCCAGTGACTCAAGTACGGACAGTGTTCAGCCCCATAGAGGGGTTCCCAGTGGGAGTGGGTGTACACCAGGGCTCAGCTCTGAGCCCACTGCTGTTCATACTGGTGATGGACTACATTAGCAAACAGGTTGGAGGGGACAGATCAACAAAGTTGCTGTATGCAGATGATTTGCCATTACGGGCAGACTCTGAGCTAGAACTTCAGCAAAGGGTAGGAGAATGGAATAGAAAACTGAAGGCACGTGGGATGAAACTAAGTACAGATAAGATGGTGGTAATGGTAGCAAACTGGGGAAATCTGAAGAAGCTGAGAACAGAGATAGAAGGAAGATAGTGGAATAGGTAAACAGCTTCAAGTATCTGGGAGGGCTGGTTGAGAAGAAGGAAAGTCTGAATAAAGAGGTCAAAGCTAGAATCAGAGGGGCTGCAGACAAATGGCATTGAGTGTCAGGTGTAGTCTATGACAGAAGAATGGGAAAGAAGCTGAAAAGAAAGGGTTACAAGACAGTGGTGTGACCAGTACCACTTTATGGTGCAGAAACCTGGGCAGTAAAGGCAGAACAGTTGAAGAAGTTAGAGGTGATGGAAATGAAGTTCCTGAGAAGGGTGATAGGATGCACACTGTGGGACAGACAAAGAAATGAGGACATAAGAGCAGAAGCCAAAGGAGCTCCATTTACAGCAAAGATTAAAGAGAACAGATTACGGTGGTTTGGACACGTGCAGAAAATCAGAAGACAATCTGGTGAGGAAGATTTGGGACAGACAGGAAGAAGTTAAGAGAAAGTAAAGATGTCCAGCAAAGATGTGGCTAGATTGTGTGAAAGAAGATCTGTGACAGTCAGGCATGAGTGTTGAAGAATCAGGAGTGTGGCACTGAATCAAGAGAGTTAGCAACAGTTAACACAATACCCCAAACCCATGTAGAAATAAAAATGGGAAAAAGGGGGCTTATGATGATGATGACTCTACTGTCTCCCACTTTTGGCACTTTGTGTTTCTGCCACAGTTTTGTTAGAATCAATTCCTTCTGCTGGTAGGACTGCATCTTTACAATTAAAGGTCTGGGTTGCTTTCTCATGGCTAGGTTTGGAGCTTACACACGATGTGCCTTTCAGTTAACAACTCCTACTATGGAATACTAGTCCAGTTGCTTATATGTGCTTTCATAGAATTAATACAGTCTGATCCCTTCCCACTTTCTCTGGTTTATCAGAAAATCTCAGGTTTTCCCTATGTGCTCTGTCCTCTAATTCTACCATTTTTTTTTAAACATCTCTTCTTGAGCAGCCTCATAGTCAACCAACCTTTTCTTCATGTCAGCCTCTGATTTTTGCAGTTTTATTAGCTCAGCTAAATCTGTTTAAAGCTTCTTCCATTTTTCCTTTTGTTATTTGAGTTGCTATACTCCCTCAGTGTTTCATTTATTTTAATTGGCTCTGAGCACATTGGACTTATTTTTCCTCTAGATTACTGGAAGTTATGTCTTGCATGAAAGCTGGAGCTTGAACTGATTTTTGCTGAACAGCTACAGGATTCTTCCCATCCAGTGTTTTCTCCTCAGCTTTTGTGACTGAGTTTCTTTCACGTTCTATGAATTTCTTTTTTGCTGGCATCCAGGCACTGCAATTACTAACCAATTCTTGTAATTTTCCCAAAAAGACAAATTCACTGTCGCTCTTTTCTGTTTCTTTTGTCACACTGAGGAGTTGAAATTAAGCTGTTATTCAATGTGCAGCCTTCTTGGAAGTCCAGAGATGTAAATGTCTTAATAGTTTTAGCACATTTGAAGTTTTACACTATCCATCCTACATGGAGACATAGTTTGCTTTAACTACACACAAGAGAAAGGAGTGAGGAACTTCCCTGCACCCTCAAAGTTAAAGAAATATATGGTGCTGTAATTTGTCTGTTAAAACATAATTTGTTTGCATGAGAACATTTAGAAAAATTACCAATAATTCACCATAGATTTTTATATATAAATGGAGCATCATGTGCCTTATTTTTTTTGGCAGTAGAAAGAAAAAAAATTATTGTTACAGTATGTGATATTCAGATTTACTACAGACTGCTTATAATATAGTGATGTAGGGAACATAGGTATTTCAAGAGTATTTCAAGCTAGGTATCTCATGAGTATTTATGGTCCTAGGGAAGTAAATTTTCTAAAAAGATATAGTTAGGTAAAGCAGAGATGACCAGAGGAATTTGAGAGTAAGAAATAAACAAATAACTTAGGTAACTGCACAATGTTGGCAAAGCTTTTTACCAAGATTCAACTATTTTAGGGTGAGTTTGAGGGAGAATAAAGCAACACAGTTTTGAATGCTAAGGTGCTCTACAGCATGAAAATCAATGCTCATAAAGCAGGGTCTTCCCCTTACTTTAAGTTTAGAGGCACTTTTGTTGGGGATGGTTTTTAGAGTAGATGCCTTTGGCTAGAACTTGCAGGAGATGACATCAGCTAGCTGGCATCATAAACAAATATCACCCTACAGCAGCATATGCACCATTCTCAGCTTAAGGTTCATAGGCTGTTATTAAGCTTATGGCTTTGAAGCCCACCAAGAAGCTTGCCCATATTGCCCAGTACTGGTGGTGGACTAACAATGACCCACCACTAATTAGAGTTTCTCATATATCCCAGGTGAATATTTGTGATCACTCATCCAGTTCATACAGATTGTTGTTTAAAGGCTGCTAGGGAAGTATTCTGCTTGATAAGTAATGGTAACCTATTCCAGAAATGGTTAAATCTGTTGCTGAGGTATCTGTCACACCATCTGGTAATGATGATATGGTCATATAGGTTCAGATCACTAGAATGGGTGTTTGTTTTACCACTGATTCTGTTTAAGTGAAGGCATTCAAAGAGTGATGCATCTTTTATAGCATGTAATGCCAAGCTGAGATCACTCTCCAGGAGTCTATTTGATATTAAATAGGGGACAAAACTCTTACTCTGTGAGAGTAGCTAAAGGTGCTGAGACCATAAATCTTTTTGTGAGGAAACTTTGAGGACTGTTAAATTGGTTTAGGTGCTTAGTGGCATACATTCCAAGCAGGACATTGATTTGTCTAATAAGAAAAGAATAAAATGGGACAAAAACTTCTCTGGACCTTGAGAAGATTATCACAAAGAATACATTTTACATGGTACAAGGATTTTCTAAACACCACAAGACTTGGTTGTCAAAGGAGAGTCTGTTGTCAACAACTCTACCTAAGTCCTCAATGACTTGACAGATTTATTTAGAACATTGTTTATATGCTAAATGGAAGTAACAATAGTTTTTCCAAAAGAAACTGTACTGCATTTATTGACAATGACTAACATACCAAGCATTTGTTTGGTCTAGCCATTGCTGAAGAATTTGAGTATCAGTATAGGATTTGATAACTGCTTTCCAGTTTGCAATCATCAGTACACTTGGTTAGCCACAGTCCTTTGATATCAACTTTCATATTAGAGAAGTATATACCAAAGGGGAGAGGAGTATGGATTAATCTTGATTCCAGACTATACTCTGAAGGTGGAGAGCACTTTACTGTGGTGGATCTTACTGTAGGCTCTAACTGGCAATCCTACTATCCTACTTTAAGTAACACTTAAGTTTGTAGAGATGGGCCAAGAGGAAGGAAGGGAAGATGACATCACCATAGTAGACTTGAGGGTAATGATAGATCTTGCAGCATGAAGGCCTGACATTATATGTAAGATAAATTCCTGCCCACAGAGGAGCCCAGATAGCTTGTTCATCTTATCAGTAATAGTTTTCACAGGCTGCTGATACAACATTTCCTGGTATGGGTAGAAACCCAAGTATTTTATGTGTTGAACTACTCCAGCTACTGCATGGACATTTCTTGTGAACAGCTTGGACTAGATAACAGGGATTTTTTCCCTTCTAAAGTGGACATTCTTTGTCTTGTTTATGTTATGAATTTTGTTATTATCTGCAAGCCAATGTTTTCAGGCCTGTTTGTTGATCTCATTAAAGGAGTAGGAACGGGGGGGGGGGGGGTATGATTATCTAAACACTATATGATTATGGTTTCACACTATGTTTCTATATATGTTTCCTTTGCCTTGCTGAGGTATCCAGAACGTCCTACATCTAATATGGGGGAACACTATCCTTAACTGGGTTTTTGGCTATCAGTTCTTGAAATATCACATATGTGAAATTGTACTTGTATGTTGTTAGATGTTAACATGTCTCAAATTGCTTTGTCACAGATGCTGTGTTTTGTTCTTCAGAGAAGAGGATAAAGGTGCATTTCAAGTTATTTTACACAGTTTCCATTTTTCCAAGTTTGTTTGACTTTGTAGGTAGTATATATAGAGAGATTATGGATTTGGGGGCAGTGACTTATGTGAGGGATGCAGTAGATAAAGATCCCCTGAAAAACTTCTGCTTTCTGCTGTTTTGTATAGACATTTCTAAATAGGATGATTTTGTTAGATATTATTGTTTCGATGTTTTGCATCTCAGCTTAAGGAAGTATAAAGTTTCATAGCAAAGCCTTAGTCAGGTCTGTTCAGGAACCTGCTACTTTATCAATGTGAGGCAAAGTTAATTCATCCAGCTGTACCTTTATAATGCCTTGTTGTCTTGTTCATGTTAAGAAATGGGTTACTATCTGCTAGCCATCGTGTTCAGTCCTGTTGTTTGTTTATCTCATTAAACAGTGGGGGGGGGGGTCACTAAAAGTGCCAATTATTGTGACCATTGGTATATCACTCTACCTTCCAGGGTGAAGCAAAATTGATCTGACCCTCAATATTGCAAGTAAGTGTGCTGACTGCACATTGTACTAAAAGTAACCACTATGTATTTATTTAATTAAAAAAAAAATTCAGTTAAACCATGCAAGATAAAAATAAAATAAATACACGATGGAAGAAAAAACATAAATAAAGGAAGAAATAAAAATATATACTCATGTATGCAGAAAACCAGTTTAGAAGTGTAGAATTATTGCACCCCTCCTACCTATTGCACTTCTATTCTCTTTATAGATGAACTTTTCAGAAACAAACAAGTTGTGGAATGTGCATCTCCATTAACCCATCTACCTGTTCACTTAACTTAATCTTTTCCATAATTTCTTCAAACATAGAGGTGTTAGAATAAAATAAAAAGGAAAGAGGGAACATTAAAAAGCACTATCTTCTCCTGTAAGTGTGATGTAATTTGACCTTCCATCTAGTATATACAGAAGGCATATATTCTGCAAGAGGAGATGCATTCAAAACAAACATTACTTGACTTTATCAAATAAGCTTGCAGTGTTACTGATTCTTTTGACTTAAGATCAAGTTCTAAGAATATAGCTTCTTAGCACATGAGCTGTGCTTAGCTTTGTCATTTAAACAAGTAATTAGTTTCAGAAAACTGTCTATAGCAGGACACAGATGCATCCATATAATAAGAGTTTGCTCAAGGACTAATAATATTCTGTACAAGGGGACAGAAACACATTTATGTTTTTATTTTACTGTATGTACTGCTAAAATGTCAGATTTCATTTGAATGAGCTTGGCAAAGCTGACTCTGTATGTTGACATTGTGAAGTGAACAAAATTGAAACAACCTTGTTTCTAGCTCGAGTAGTAAGGAACAATGGAACATTGCTTAAATTCATTTTATAGGACATAAATTAGCAATCTCTATGAAATCATTAAATTTATTTATTATTTGATAACTAGTTATGTGTACTGGTCAAGGACTACTTTCAGCCATAACTGAAGTAAACAGATAGCAACAAATGAAAGTAAGATACACAACAATACAGCAATACACAAATTGATACATGAGATAGATCCAGACAAAGGCAGTTACAAATGTAAATAATGTGTACTAATGTATAAAGAGCTAATCTGTGTCATATTGGTAGAACCTCAAGAAACAGTTAATTTGAAAAAAAAAACATTCACAGGCTGTTATTTCTGTTAGGCATACAATGTAAAGAAAGAAGAGCTTCATATAAAATTACAGTACTACAAGCAATGTCATACATTATTATAATGTTTTTATTATATTCAAATTTACAATTGTTTATTGAGCTTCAGCTGAGTAATTTTATTTTGTTATCTTGGAGTGACAGTAAAACTTAAGTTGATCATTCTGGGCAACAAAATAAAAAAGCAAAACATTAAAATCATTGTCTGATGCTGAAAATTATTTCAAAAGCCAGCAAGATTTATTTCTAAGGTTACTGGAAACTACAGAGGTCAAATGACAAGAAGGAATTGCTAGGTTTTTCAGTGACCTAACTAGTAGTTATTTCCATTTTTTCTGTAACTATTTTCAGTCTTTGTGAATTCTCATTTCGCTTCTAAAATCTGTATAATATAATTTATACAACTTTATAGGACTTAAACTGAAAATGTTGCATTTAAAATGTGTCTGACAAAGTTACAGCAAAACTCATCTTCACTGTGGATAAAGTGAATAACATTTTGTTGAGAAATATTTGGCAACTAGATTAAAACTTTGTGCTCAGAGTAAAATTCTTGAGAAACTATAACCAAATAAAAATAAAAAGTGCAATTGTGGTCACCAAAGTTCTTAGTTACCTCCATAAAGTAGTGCGCTTCCTCCTGTTTCACGGTGAAATAACTAAAACCAAAATACAGAGAACAAAGCCAGGCTATAATGTTATGTTAGTTATAGCCTGGCTTTGTTCTCAGTATTTTGGTTTTGAGAAACCACAACCAAGAAAATCACTCTAAATAATCACAATATTTAAATGCTGATTTTATTAAAAATTTAATATGTGTTAAGATCGGAGTTACACAGCTCTACAAATCTTAAAATATAGATATAATACAGATTATATAATTGTTGGTATCAAAGAAAAAAATAGTGAAAACAAGGCTTAAACCAAACAGTTCACACATAATTCAAATACTGAAATAAACATACTTTATTGCCTTGATTTAGTAGAATTATTTAACATCAGAAGATTAGAAGGGCACTGCAGCTATCAATTGCAATCATACCAAAAGACTGCTCTAACATTATTTATTTGCTAATTTATTTGCTTCTTTTCAGAGCCAGGTAAGACCCACTAAACATAACTGTCTCTTTTTCATGACAACCTGCGATTATTAGACTAGCCAATTAATTTAATCTACCATTAAGCATATGGAAACAGAGGAAATCAAACTCAGGAGTGGCACCTTATATTTTTAATCATCTGTGCTACCCTGCCAGACCAACTTTTATGTCTGATGGGATTTTAGATGTAGTTAGCTTCTCTGAGTTAATATTGCAGACATCATCAAAGAAAACCCAAACTTTCAAGCACTAAGGCAGGCATATTTAAATGACCATGTCATTTGCAGAATTTAGATGACTTGATGGGTAATTACTTACTGAATACTTTGATGTGATGCAAGGAAACATAAATTTAAATCTAAGAACATGGTAGGTACAGGATTAAACTACACACAGCAGCTTCTGATCAGCTGAGAAGCCTCATGGAGTGGGTATCCCACAGCATGTTTAAGTGAAATGCTTAGTCACAATGACAACACAAGCACTTAACATCTTCTTTTTCATTCTATCTGGTGAAGCAGCTAAGAAACAGAAAATCAGCAATTTAACAACCCCACACACTTTGAGACATACACCGGATGAAGAGGTTAAGGAAATTCAGGGCAGGCCTGTGTTCTTTCTAAGATATTCTAATACCAGGTTTCTTGCACCATGAAATGTTATGGAGCAGTTATCCAGTAAGCTGTAAGAAACTCTGAAATTTTCTTTGCTATATTTTGCTTGATAGAAACACATTGTTCATGTGAACCACAAGAACATACTAGACGAGCGATCATGGGGACCAAAAGATGCCTAGCCATATACACCTTTAAGTAGACAAACTTAAAAGCTCTTGCCACCCCTTTTAAGCACTTAATAGTTATCCCCTCCCAAATGTGGAAGGGCAGTACATGACAACCCTGGTGTAAATTTGTGTCGATCCATCCAGTCATCAATACTAACCTTAAAAATAGCCAAAGTAATACTTTGTTTGACTTGTAGTGGTAACTTATTCCATAAGCTAGGAATAAGTTAAGTTAAGAAACTGTCTCCCTAGTGAGTCTTGTTTATTTATTGGTGTAGAATTAAAGCCTTAGTGTGGGTATTTGTAGAGTCACGTGTTTTGCAAAGAAAAAGGACATCAAAAAGACAATCTTTCATGGCTCAAAAAGAGACACAAGTCACTTCACTGCAACCTGTAGGTTGCTGAGTATGAGTCATGCTAATCTATCAAGATAGTTGAAGGATTTAAGGTCCTTAATTTTCTTGGTTAGAAATCTTTGGGACTTTTGCAGTTGTGTGATATGCTTGAATTTGTGCATATCAAAGAGGTATTGTATTCAATGATGGGTCTGATAAGAGATAAGTACAGTGGTAGGTTGAAGTCTTTAGGTTTTGAAGATATTCCCCTGGAAATTAACTGGGCTAGATAGAAGAATTTCCTGACTGTGGCTGAAACATGATGATTAAATGAGAGGCAGCTATCCATGTAAGTACCTACTTGTCTTACGACTGTATCTGTCTAATATATGAGGTGGGAGAAGCTTTCTGACAAATGACACTATGCTGCCCTTTTTTCATTTAGTTTGAGACCATTTTTGACACATCATGCCAAGTGTTTGCATATTCCAACCCTTGCTGGAGCTGTTTAGTATCAGTGGATGAGTGGATAACAGTGTACAGTTTGCAGTCAAAAGGAAACTTGGTCAACTACACTTCTGAGATATTGGCTTGGATATCTGCAAAATAAATGCCAAACAGGAGATGGCCTAGAACTGATTCTTGCAGCATATCACTAGATACAAATTTACATTCAGAGAGGTAACCAGTAACTTTCACATCTTGGGATCTCTTGGATAGCCAATGTGCAATCCTGGTACAATGTAGGGGTGTACATTAAGCTTGTCTAATTTTTCAATAATACCAGCATGGGGGACAGCATTGTTGTCATGTGCACAGCCACTATAACCTTTTCAAAGAAACTTACTAGGATCATTAAACAGTACCTAACCTTCACAAAATCAAATTGATTGGGATCTAGATCATTTAGGTTGACTTGGTTTTCATAAATGAGTTCCATTATGATACATTCCATGGCTTTACATATAATGCTTGGTAAGGCTGCTAGGTTAATAATTACTCGAGATCTATAGAGGGGCAACCCCTATATCGAAGAGACACAGTGGCTGTTCTCCTGGCATCAGGAACAAACCCTGTATATAGGCTAAGACTGAAAAGTTACAGCACAGTTGCAACAGTGCATACTTCAAAATGTATCATGGTATGTTGTCTAGTCCCACTGCATTATTTTTTAGTTTTTGACAGGGATTCCAAGATGTATTCCAAGGTGACTAAATGGGAAACTAAATTCTCAGGGATGGTGGTGGCAACTATGTGGGTAGGAGGGGTAAAGTTAGCACTAAATATGTCTGCAAGCATATTCACTATATACTTGGAGTCAGAATGAGTAACATTATTTATAAATGAGCTCAGTGCAGTGGTGGAAATTATTTCTTAATTTTCTAACATAACTGAAGAAAAAACTGCATTTTCTTTGGACTCTGAAACAATTATATAAGTTTGTATTCTACCTTACATTTTCTAACAGTGTTTTTAAATTGCTTATTGGCATGTTTCATTATCATCTTGAGACAGGGAGCTAGGGATTTCTTGCATTTTTTATTTCTTTTTTTGTTTCTTTTGTTGTACAGTTTATTAATATGGGAATTCTACCAGAGAGGTTTATAGCTGAACTTTTAGTTACATTTAGGATGGGTGGGTACAGACTTTTCTATGCAACTGTTCAGGTGCTGGTAAAAGTCAGAGGTGAATGCAGCAGCCGTTTGAACTGATTCCATTTGGAAATGATTTGGAGGAATTTTACATAGTTCTTCTACAAGATTAAGTAGGCTTGCCTTGGAGAAGTCTGTAGACTTGACAAAAAAGACTTACCAGGCTTGAGGAGATGAAGGCTGGGGTGCAGAAGGGGGTTAAGTTGTTAAGTACCAGGTCAAGTATACTAGATCCTCTAGTGTGTAGTTTACAAATTGCTCCATTGCATTGGTATTGAAGTCTAGGAAATGCTGAATGTAACTATATTTAGGGGTGCAAGTGTGCCAATCAATATTTGGTTAACTGAAGTTGTCTAGTAAGAAGGCATTTGGTTTAACATTTAATGTCTCAATGGTATCGAGATAATTTCTATGATCTTTGAGCAACATTGATAGAGATTTGTAGCTAGTAATAAAGTAATAGTTGGATTTGTTAAGGCTGATTTGGATCTCCACAAGCTGCAAGTTAGGAAGAAATCCCTAGCTCCCTATCTCAAGATGACAATGGATAATCTGATGTGAAGTAATGCTGTTTCTAACAAATATAGACACTCCCCCACAGTTTCCAACAATCTGAATGCATGAACAGCACTAAAGCCTGGTATAAAGGCAGTGCTGTCATTGCAAAGGAATCATGTCTCAATATGACTACACAAATATGAACGTGTTCAAACCGCAGGAGGGATTCTAGTTCTGCGGCCTTTCTATTTAGACACCAAGTATTGAGTGGTGTCACCCTGATGTTGTCCAAATTTGAGACTGAATTTTTTGTATAGGAATGCATAGTGTGTAGACTCTGCTTAAAAAGCTCTATGGGGGGCACAAAAGGCTTTGATTAGTGAAGGCTAGTGTTTGTATGCTTGAGGAGGAAGAATGTCCAGATCTTGGAGGAAAGGGGAACCAAAATTATCTCACACATACCGAAGAAAAGAAAATGTACTCTGTAAACCAATGGAAAACTGCTAGTAAAACAAATGATTTGACTTTCTCAGGATAGACATCAAATAAGAAGGCTGTTAATGAGCAGTTGATGGCTCTTTGGGGTGAGGGGGTAGGGGCACAAGGAAACAAGAATGAAAAGTGATTAAGGTTAGAATGCAATATTCTCAAGAACTTAGTAACAAGAGAAGAACTATGTATGGGGTGAGGTAACAGTCAAAAAGGTTTGAGCACTCATTCGCTGATAGTAACTTTGAGAAGTAAGAAGTAGCCTATATCCATAACAGCAGTAAGCTCAGCTCTAACTCAAAGACAGGTGTTAGAGACCATCAACCTATAATGGAAAAACCCAGAGGATTTACTGGATAAACTGAATGCAACAGTAATTTCTACATGATTTTTAAAACAGTATAGTTTGGAGACGTAAAGATATAAGGCAATGTACAGCTGACAAGAGGAATGATATCCATTTTAATGGTCGCTACTAGGCCAGCTATAGATATCTGTAGGAACAGGCTGATGTAAAGTATGTAGTACACTGTCATTTATACTGCATAAGACAGAAAGGAATAACTATGCATAGAGACAATTTGTAATGTTGCTTGGTGGCCAAACCAACATTGAATTGTTCATGTTTATTTTAGCTCTGGACATACTCAAAATGCTATGTTGCTTTTATGAAAGTGCAGCACAGCAGTGGGACATCTTGTATAAGAGTTAAGCAGTCTAAATTATGGAGATTGTTGTTATCTTGCCCCTCAGCAAACAAGAACAGCAAAATGCCTAAACAGATGCTGTAGTCTGAAGACTAATTAACTCTTCAGCTAAGACATAGAGCAGAGGAGAGAGAAATGGTGATCGTAAGCTCCTCTCTCTAAATATAACCTAGGAAAAACATAGTGCTACTAAGACTTGGATTGTTAGCAGTGCATACAGATCTTAAACCCACCAACTAAAATTATAACAAAAGAGGCATTGCTCTGGAATTTTTTTCTCCATGTGACATATCAAAAGGCTTAAACATATTATATAAGAGAGGGAAAAGAATGGAATTTTATTTCTGTGGTTAGATTAGCTACAATGAGGAGGAATTACCAATAGTTTGAAGACTATTTGCTTTGAAAATGAAACCTTTAAAGTCTCTTACATAACAAGATTATAATATTAAACAGAAATTGTTTCAAATGATCTTGCTGGTACCCTAATAATAATTCTCTAACATTAATGTAACAATAAACAAGAGTGTAGTTATGTAGAACATTGAAGCACATTGCCACAGTAGTCAGGAAATCCTTCTACGTGGCACCCCTCATCACAAAAGGTTTCTCATCCAGGAAAAAATAGGTCATTGTTCCTCTCTACTTGTCACTCATTAGACCCATTATAGAGTACAACACCCCTTTTGGTATGTGCCTCACAAGACATCTACAACAACTCGAAAGGCCGCAGAAATACCTCACAAAGAGGATTACCGGCATCAAACAGATGCCCTACGCAGACTGTCTCAAAAAACTCCAGCTTTACTCTGTTGGATATCGCCTACTCAGAGATGATCTCTGCCTAACATACAAAGCTATGTCAAACCTAGAGCTGTTGGACATGCTCCACTTAAAGAAATCCCAATCCCTCCAAGCTACACACTCTAGGGACCTCAACCTTGTCACCACAATAAACAGAACAAGCTGGCGGGATAGATTCCTGTCCCAGAAACTTCCCATACTCTGGAACAAACTACTTATCTATCTATATCAAACAAAGCTCCTCATTAGCACTCTTCAAGAAAAATCTTGATGTTTGGATGGGAAATAGGAAATTCACCCCGGGATCACTTCTGTGACTCTGCTTGACAGGGGCACAGGAAAATAATTTTCTTGGGTGGCGAAAGCTAGGGTACCTTTTTGGTTAGACTTATATAGGCCCTAGGGCCAATAGCCTAGTACCTACCTATGAACCTATTAGATTATTTTACTGAGATTATGTAATAGATGAACTCTTGCCCACTTCTTGTAACAAATTCATGAAAGATTAGTTAGACCTAATTCTGCCCTGAGTTCCTTCAGATCCTCTGGAAAGATTTAAACAGTTAGGGACAAAAATTCATTAAAAGTTAAGAATACTGGAGAAAGACTTTAGGAATTCTAAAATTCATAGGTCAATGTCTGATAATTTGTTCAGGGCTCTGACTATGTAATCTGCCTTTGTGATTTGCATATTTTGGGCTAGTGGATGAACAAATACCTTTGTCTTTTACCTTCTGTCTTATTATGGTTTTGCTTTTTGGTGAATCTGTCTTCTCTTAAAATTTGATTAGACAATTTATCCTTCATGTTTGTACCATGAGTTATTTACATTCTGGAATAACAGAAAATCTCCTTTTTAATTAATTTTTGTTTTCTGTCAATCCCTTATCTGTTGAATAAGTAATTTAATAGGTCTCTTATTCTTCTCTTACTGAATGATACCTAAGTATGCATGGCTTTGTCAATATAGCATTTTAAAGTTCTTCCGATTTCTTCTGGTATATGAATAAGTAATCTATTCCTTTGCCTTGTAGTCCTGAATGTATTTCCAAATATGGAAGAAGAAATCAGCACAGGAAGAGATTTGTGGTGACATCCCTCAGAGAAGATGGGAAGACAAAAAAATCTAGCTTTAACACAACTGTGTGGTGCTTAAGCAAACAGTTCATCAACAGAAAGGTTCCCTACTGCTGTATTAAGGGAAGCACCAAAAAACAACATTGAGATATGCACTCTATAATCTTTTTTAGATATTTAAATGAATATTCTCAGGAATCTGGGTGAAAACACTCTAGATACCTTGCAAATACTGAATTAACACTTATTATACATTTTCTAAAGCTGTGATGTATTTGTATACTCCTTGATGATCTCTCCCTTTCCTTCTCTCTTAGAAGGGTACTCAATACAAAATAAAAGTCCCAATCCTACAATGTATGTGGGCTTCTGTTGGAGTACTCTAAACAATGTAATTGTCATGCCATTATTTTTCAATAACTTAATACATTTTCTGATTTGATTTTCCCTTTATACTGTGAGCATTTGGCTTCAACTACTCTTACATTCCAATAATAATCCAAAGAGATGGCATTAACATGTGCACAATATTTCCAATTTTAATATAGTAGAAGGTAGAGCTTAGGTGTCAATTCCTGTGAATTTAACAATGAAGTTAATCTGAGGAATGGAGTTTTAGTCTGTAGCGAAACTGGACATCATATTTTGGCATCAGTACTCCTAGACCTGCTCTTGAGTTATCAACAGGAGGAACTGGCTCAGTAAGATCAACGAGCTCCATGTCGTACTTGAGAAGTAGCATACACATACTCTGTTTGATTTCATTGATTGCAAAGAAACGCCCAGGACACATGCTGACCCCAGCTCCAAATGGCATTAAATAATGTTTGAGTTTCCTCCCATTTTTGTAAAAGTCTGTCTTCTCTTTTTGATTGTCATCCAGGAATCTGTTGTACTTAAATTCCTGCCAATAAAGAAAAGATTGAAATGGTAATTTGTTCAGTTGACCTATACAAACATCATGCCTGCTCTAGCTTTATATTTTAAAGAGAGACACTGGTGAGGTGCTTAACTAAAAGATGAGCTATGATCTAACATTCTGGCACTGAAAATGTTACAGTGAATATACGGATGTTTGCTGCAGGTTGCAAGGTGACATGTCTTCATGAGATTCTTCTAACATACATGAAATATAATATGTCCTGTATTTAAACTCTTTTTCCCTTCATCAGCTTCTTTCTCTCTCTCTTTTTATTTTTGCTTGCTTTGCCTTCTTTCATTAATGTCTTACCTTTTGTAAATAATTCTCTTTTGCATTGTGTTATTCCTGCTGCCACCTTGCTCTGTTTTTTTCCTTCTAGTCAATTCACATCTATTCTCTCAATCTCTGCAAACACCATCTAGTAATTTTTGCATCCTTCCTAATATATGCATTCCTTTTTGTTTTAGGCATGATATTTTATCTTATGGTCTTGTATTCTTATGCTTAATAGCTTTACACTCCTAATTTTATACTGCATGCACTGTTCCTAATTTTCATACAAAAAAAAAATCTTCTGAACTTCTGTGTCTTCCCTGTCCTGCTGCTGCCATAATTATATCTATACAGTATTATTTACATTTTAAATCATTTATGTTGTCTGCTGTTGTGTGATTTGCAGCAGTCGTATGCTTGTTTTGCTTCAAAGCCTGCACTGATTATTTAGAAATTGCAGTTGTCTTCTGCATCAGAGCACACACCCATGCAGACATGCATGCTCATACACATTCAAACAGACACACACACACACACACACACACACACACACACACACACACACACACACACACACACAATGGCAACATCATTTTCAACATATGTTGCCTGCACCAATCTCACAAAGTAGGATTGTTCATGCAGAATCATTCTGTACACTGGACATATGTTATCCATACAGTCCTCATTATATACAGTTTATTGGCTTTTCTACTTGCAACAAAGCTGTCAAAAGTAAATCAAATGTTTTTCCAGCATTTATTTTCAGACTACAAATGCTCAACAATGAAAGCAAATAAGAGTTAAACAGGAAGTGAAATATAAATATGAAAAATAGTTTCTTCTGAAATAGTTTCACTGTAAAATTATTTTTGGGTATAATGCTGCAGAAAATGTAATAGTTTTCTTTATGGAGAAGTAACTGTAAAATTGCTATTGCACACAATACGTGAACCAATAAACCTTTATAGAATATTTTATTTGTTTTAATGGAGATTTTATATTATAATGTTGGCTCCCTTAAACTTGTGACTCATTCACTTATTAGCAAACTGCCCAGTTGTTCCTAAGGAAATCTACTTATCACATACTTGCTATGGATTTATTTTTTATTTTATTTATTTATTTTTTCAGACCAGTACCAGTTATAAGATTTTATACTGAAACACAGAATGGTGATGAAGGTCTGTACCCTCAGTTTCATCTTCAGTTAAATATAACTAGTCCAGAATTAGCATCCATAGTTAATAGTTATTCTACACTATTTTCTGACATGGATTGCAACCATATAATACGCCACACATCATGTGAAGTCTGTGTTAATTACCACAACTAAAAGGAATGCTCCTCTGCACATTGTCACTAGAACTTCCAAAGGAAGTTAATTAACCTTAATATAAAATTTGATACAGCACTTAACAAATCAAAATTATCTCAATCAAGTGATAAAGATACATGAAGTGAAAATAATGTATTAAACGGATATGTTATATTTAAGCAAGGGATAAGGTACTTCAAGGAGTGGTTTGTTGTTGGATAGGGGTAATAACTTATGAGGCAATCTGACTGAGTGACTTTAGCACCAAGGGTGTGTTCTTATTAGGCAAGAAACCACATGTTGGAATGTTTTATTCTACTTGTAACATGAACCCATCCAAAAAAACAAATAAGTAAAACATGAATATAAGTTTTAAGCAAAGGAAAACATAAGTGTTAAATATAAAAATAGTCTCATAGGTTCATAGGTTCATAGGTAGGTACTAGGCTATCGGCCCAAGGGCCTACGTAAGCCTAGCCAACAAGGTTCCCTGATTAACACCACCCAAGAAAGTTATTTTCCTGTGCCACTGTCGAGCAGAGACACAGAAGTGATCCCCGGGGTGTATTTCCTATTTCCCATCCACTCATCAAGATTTTTCTTGAAGAGTGCTAATGAAGAACTTTGCTTGACATAGATGAGTAGCCTGTTCCAGAGTATGGGAAGTCTCTGGGACAGGAATCTATCCCTCCAGCATGTCCTGTTTATTATGGTGACAAGGTTTAGGTCTCTAGAGTGTGTAGCTCGGAGGGATTGTGATTTCTTTAGGTGTAGCATGTCCAACAGCTCTGGGTTTGACATAGCTTTATATGTTAGGCAGAGATCACTTCAGAGTAGGCAATATGCTACAGAGTAAAGCTGGAGTGTTTTGAGTCGGTCAGTGTAGGGCATTTGTTTGAGGCCAGTCATCCTCTTTGTGAGGTACTTCTGTGGCCTTTCCAGCTGCTGCAGATGTCTTGTGAGGTACTTTCCAAAAGGGGCGTTGTACTCTATAATGGGTCTAGTGAGTGTTGAGTAGAGGGGAACAATGACCTCTTTTTTCCTGGATGAGAACCCTTTTATGATGAGCTGTGCCACATAGAAGGACTTCCTGACTACTGTGGCGATATGATTATCAAAGGAGAGACATCTGTCCACCTGGGTCCCAAGGTCTCTTATCACACATTCAGTGTTAAGTAGATTTCTGCCTATGTGGTAGTTCATGGGTACAGCGTTTTTACCAAAGGAATTAACACTGCACGTTTTGGCACTGAGCTTTTGGCCATGGCTCTGACACCAGGTATCTGTCTCAGCAAGGCCGTTCTGTAGGATGTCCACATCATTTGGGGACTTGACTATGGCTCCTAGTTTGCAGTCATCTGTGAACTTCATTAGCCAGAGGCCTTCTGTATTAGCCTGTACTTCAGAGAAGTAGATACCAAACAGGAGAGGTCCCAGGACTGAACCCTGTGGTACTCCACTTGTCACTGGTTTGAAGTCAGATTTGGAGTCTGCAACTTTTACAGTGTGGGTTCTGTCAGTGAGCCAGTTGGCAACCCATCTTGTGATGTAGGGATTTATACCTAGTTTAGTGAGTTTAGCTATAATTCCAGAATGGGGGATGGTGTCGAAAGCCTTGGCGAGGACAAGACAGGCTGTGTGAACCACCTTACCCTCATCTACGGCTCTGGTGACTGCCTCAAAGCAGTCAATCAGGTTCAGGAGGCATGATCTGCTTTTCACAAACCCAAAATGGGTGGGAGCCAGAGTTTGGAGGTTATCAATGTCTTTGTTTATGAGTTCCATGATGATACATTCCATGGCCTTGCAGACCAGGCTCGTCAGGCTAATAGGGCGATAGTTCCCTGGATCAGTGGTGGCTCCCCCTTTGTGGAGTGGGATAACTGTTGCTGTGTGCCATTCAGTGGGCACAAAGCCTGATGCAAAGCAATTATTGAACATGGTGCTTAGGTGGGGAGCCAGGTCATTCTGAAGCTCATGTAAAATGCAGCCTGGGATGCTGTCCAGTCCCATGGATGATGTGTTTTTGGCTTTAGAGAGTGCAGCTTTTACCTGTGTAGTTGTGATTACAGGGACACTGCATTCTTCCTGTACATATATGGGCCCTTTAGGGGGTGAGGGGTAAAGTTAGCACTGAACCTATCTGCCAGGATGTTGGCAATATCAGTTGGTTCTGAAATTTTTGTGCCATTGTGCTGTAACTCAGAGCAGATCTGGGTGTTGCCATCGAGATTCTTGACATAGCTATAGAATGCTTTGTGGTTGTCCTTAGAATTAGTGGTGATTTTGTTTTCTTAGCTAGCTTTGGAGGATCTTATAAGGGATCTCAGCTTCTTACTGAGGCTGACCAGGGAGCTCTTCCACTCATGGGATCTTACTCTCTTTTGCAACAGTTTCTTCCTTCTGTTGTACAGTTTGTTTATGGCAGGGGACCACCAGATTGGCTTCCTTTTTTTGGAGGATATCATCTTGGCTCTTTTTGGGATAGCACGATCCATGCACTCATGTAAGTGCTTATAGAGTGCACTTGTGTAGGATTCAGCAGTTGTAACTGTATTGTCCATCTGCATGGGTGTCATGAAATTCATCACTTCTGTCTTAAGAAGCATGAAGTTGGCTTTGGAGACATTTTTTACAGTGGTTTCCTTAATGGGGGGTGGGGGCGAGATGTGGATATCAAGGGTAATTAGCTTATGGTTGGATCAGACCAACAAAGAGTTGACTTCAGGTGTGGAACACTGGTCACTCATGTTGGTAATGACTAGGTCTGGGATATTGTTGTCCCTGGTGGGGGTGTGGATAAGTTGATCCAGGGCATTGGAGTTTATGAATTCCAGAAACCATTGAGCTAAGGAGTTGGTACACAAGTAGTTTTCCCAGTTAATGGTGGGGTAGTTGAAGTCACCCATTATTAGGGTGCTTGGTTGAACCCTAATATTTTCCAGTACATCAAGAAAAGAGGAGTGGGAATCCTGGGGCATGGTAGGGGATCTGTAGAAAGCTACAATTTGGATTGCAGTTTTGCCCAGCATTAGTTGCACTTGGATAACCTTGATGCATTATGCTGTGCAGCTAGCCTGGAGGTGTGGATATCCTTAATGAATATGGACACACCTCCGCCTTTGGTGTTTCAGCCCAGGTTACATGGCCAAAAAGTGTGGTATGAGTTATAGCCTGGTAGTGCAGGGGTGCTCTCTGTAGCCTTGGAGCAGGTCTCAGTCACTGCACAGATAATGTTCTCCATTTTAAGGAGTGCCTCAAGTGAGTGCATTTTGAGATTTAGACTTCTAGCATTGAGTAGCATTACCCTCAGTTTTTGCTTGGCTGTTCCTGTTGTGATGGTGAATTTGTCATTTGAACCTTGCCTAAAAAAGGCACTATAGGGTCGGCAAGAGCCTTAGCCAGTATCTGGAATCCCAGGGGTGACAGGTGCAGGCCATCTCTGGCAAAGCATCGTGGTCTGTCGACCATGTCATCCCAAGCAGACAGATACTGGATCCCCTCAGAATGACACCAGAAGCTTAGCCAACTGTTGAAGTCAATCATTTTGTCCTTGTACTGCGGTATCATCCTGGGCGATGGCAGAATGCTACTCAGGACTAGGGTCATACCTACCTGGGCTACAAGATTGGAGAGCTCTTCCATGTCTCTTTTCATGTAGTCCAGGGAGGTACATCTCAAGTCATTCACATCAACATGGACAATGACAGAGTCATATTTGTACTTGTTGTGGATTGACCTGAGTTTGTGGGTTACGTGGTGGATCCTGGCACCCAACAGGCAGCTGACAGTAACCTTCTCCTTGTTTAGCCTGGTGAGTGGGACATCAGTGTGCCTGACTATAGAGTCACCTGTGACTAGTGTGTTGGGTGCTTTGTTTTGCCTTATTGGCTGTGGTTGAGTGGCACATTGAGTCTGTGGGCTATGTGTCATTTGGGTTGTGTTGGGGGATGGAGGTTGCTTGAGTTTCTGCTTTGGAGGTCTCTGTTGCTTAGACAGATTATTATTGAGAGCCTCTGCGAATGTTTTTGTGTTACTATGTGTGGATTTTGGTGGTGTAGATTTAGTGAGACTATGTGATGAGTGTGGCGTGGTGCAAATGTTTACCTTCTCCTCTTGACTGTCAAGTTCAGTCTTGGTTGGAGAGAGCTTTACTTCCAGTTTGGCTAGATAAGTGCATCTCTCACAGGCTGTAGTGTTGGGTGGTAGGAGGAGAGGGTTGTCTGTGTACATGAGGCAATTTCTACATTGCCTCAAGATGCCCAGATTCATCAGATAGACAGGAGAGAACACTGGGAGCTGACCCTTTGACATGCCTGAATAAAAACTATTTTCCACTAGATAAGTGAGGAAAGTGAGTACAAGAGCTGTTTTTATCTAAGCAAGTGAGAAAAGTAAATACAAAAACTGTTTTCCTCTAGGTAATGAGGAAGGTTGAGTGCTATAGTAATTAGTAGCTTATTTAGTGCTTACAAGTTCTGAACAAGTGCTGAGCACAAATAAGCAAATTTAAGTGCTAAAACTAAGAATCTGTATCTGCACTAGACGAGTTACAGGACAGAAACAAGTGCAAATGCAGGCTTTCAAATCAGAAAGTTGAGAGAGATGGAAAAGATTGCCCAAACGGCCAATAACTACAATTTCTAGGCCAGAACCAGTCCTTATGTGGTAGACAGATTACCTAGTGCTTATCACTCCCACTGATAAGCTAGAAGGCTTCCCTCCAACACAGAAAGGCTTGGGGGGCTCAGAAGCTTACATACAGCTCTATCTCCCTGAGGAGAGTCACATTTAAGTGTGTAGACACACACACACACACACACACACACACACACACACACACACACACACACACACACACACACACACACACATACATACACGCACACACACACTCTCTCTCTCTCTTTTTAAAGTGAGGCAATATTTTGTAGTTGCAGAACTGAAAAAATACATTGTATTCTTATGTGACATTCAGTTCTCACACTAAATAGTCATCAGTACTAGGAGTGTTTGAGCTACAGTCAGGTCAGTTTTTATTACTGCATTCACAGCTGTTCTTTTTTGATTCTGCCACCAGCACAAATGTGAATATGAGAATGAGTATTAAACAATTATTTATTTTATTTTATTTGTTGATCAAGTAGATTCCATTAAGTCTAAGGCAAATGCATCTTCCCCACACAAACATATGATTGTTTGATGGTAGGATAGTTGCAGTATTTTATAATTGCAGCACTGCACAAAGGATCACATTTAGGTCACATGTCATGCAGTCTGCTCTTTTAAATAATGAGCAACAAAGGGGATTTGCCAGTTGTGGTCATGACCATTTTTATTACTACATTTGCAGTTTCTTTTTTAATCTCTCAGCAGCACTGCATATAAATATTACAGGAAACATCTAACAGATTATTATTTTATTCATGGGTCACCTTGGATGGCATTTATACTGACTGTGGGAAATTTGGCTAAGACACCAGGAAAAAAAAATCACTCTCCCCTTTTCTGATAAGTGCTGTAGGCAAGGGTGCCCGCAGGCAGGTGCAAGGGGGTGCACTTGCACCCCCCTGGAGTTGGCTGACGAGTTAATGCTGTAATTTAAAAAAAAAAGTTTGTTTTTTTTAGTGCGTTCTTTTTTAAGAAGAAGTCCGTGCTGACAGTCCAGTCACAGGCGTGCTGACATCATCGCTCTCGCTCATATTTACAAGTTTGCGAGTGGGAATTCACACGGATGGTTTCGCAAGCGGGAGGATTTGAGCGGGAACTGAAACGGACGGATTTGCAAGCGGGAGGAAACGGATGGAAGATGGGACCTGAAGCGGATGGATTTGCAAGCGGGAGGAAACGGATGGAAGATGGGACACTTTCAGAGTGAGTAGTGTGTGTGTGTGTGTGTGTGTGTGTGTGTGTGTGTGTGTGTGTGTGTGTGTGTGTGTGTGTGTGTGTAATGCCCCAGGTGTTACATGGTGGTGGGTAGAGAATAAGGCTTGAACCATATACCTTGGGCCCAAGTGGCAAGAGCCTGAATTCCCTACCCACCACCATTTGTAAAAATGTTGCAGGTTTTTCCCTCATACTTTTTCTGTTCCTCATAAAATCTGTGGTTTCTGTATGTGTCCTTGTTGCCTAACAGCTACATGTTCTCTGGTTTGATTCTTGGCTGTCTGGAGTGTTTCTCCCTAGACCTCTGCTAACAATTTGCTTTTTTTCCAAGTCAGACTTTCCTGGTTAACAAATGTTAAAAAATGGACACTCATTTCAATGTCAGACTACATATTCTTCAGAAAGTGCATGGTAACAAAAGCTTTTATTTTAGCAATTTTCTTCTAAGTGTACAATATGGATATTTGAAATGTATCCCTGTCTTTGGGACTGTATTCCCCCCATTATTGGCTTCATCCAGGTTTTGTGCTAAGGTTGAGAGCTATGGTAAGAACTGAATTCACTGAATATGTTTGGGGCTGTATTTACCCAGTATTGGCTTTATTCAGGTATTTATTGGCTTCATCCAGGTTTTGTGCTAAGGTTGAGAGCTATGGTAAGAACTGAATTCATTGAATATGTTTGGGGGCTATATTCCCCCATTACTGGCTTTGTCTGGGTATTTTTTGCTAAGAGGTTGAGAACTATGGCGAGAACTGAATTCACTGAATGTTTGGGGGTTGTATTCACCCATTATTGGCTTTGTTCAGGTATTTTGTGCTAAGAGGTTGACAGCTGTGCTATGGTGAGAACTGAATTCACTAAATGATAGCCATTTAAGTTTCAGTCTTCCATTTAAGTTTCAGTCTTCCTCTTTCACAAAACAGCTGATTTGGCGTAGTGGTATGTTGCTCTGACTGTTTTGCACAGGGTCCCCTGGGTTCAAGACGTGGCAGTGAAATGTATGGTGGTAACGCAGCATTTTATTCTAGCAACTTTCCAACATTATACAAGCAATGTTTAAAATGTGTCCCTGTTTTTTGGCCTTTTGTCCCCCCCCACCAATAAATTGTGGCTTTTTCCAGATTTCTTGTGCTGCAACGTTCAGAGATACAGCTGAGTGTCAAGTAGATTTTACAAGGAGCTGAGAGCTGCAGGGGAGCAAAAGTTTAGTGCTGCTTATGTTTAGTCTGCTCGCACTGTTAATAGCACAACAGGATAGTGTACTTGCTTTTGATGCTGAAGGCTGTGGGTTCTACTCCCGCAGTAGGTAGATGCATTGCTGATACTGTACTGTGTTGTAAAGGGGGTGGATGCTGCAGTTCTTTTGGCAAAGATACCTAGTAACTATGAACCTGTTATCAGTTTGCTATCCATTCCCTATTGCGATATTACTAGCTTATCATTTTTTTATTGCAACATAGGCAATTTATTCCTCAAGGGTAACAGGCACTTTATTTGTAGATTAAACAATGACATATAAAGTGTTTGCTAGGAGCAACCTCTTTATTAGTTACAAATTTCTTTAATGTGGATTTTACTACAGAGATTGTGCATATTTTTTACTGATACTGGTGGACTATAGAAGGTTGAGTAGACTTTATGATGGAAATGTTCTGAATTGGGCAGTTTTGTCATTGGTGTATGCATTTTGTTTCATTGTTTACTGGAAAAATGTTCAAAACAAATTTAAAATGCCCTCTAACAACTGTACTGTATTGTACAAGGAATATAATGTAATACAGTCAGGAAGGTGTATCAAAGAGCATGTGTATGTTATGTTCGAGGGGCCTATGATTTTGAAGACAGCCCAGAGTTTATTTATCTGCCACTGGCAAAATGTATTTTCTTTGAATGTGGGTTTCAATGCATGTGAGTTTCGAGGGCAGAGAAGTTTTAATGTTAGTCTATTTTCATTGTGAGACTGCATTGCTTTGTTTAACAGATATGTATTAGGGTTTGTGCTGTAAAATGCAAAATAAAACTTTCAAATGAAATCCTAAAGTATCGCAGAAGTAAAGCAGTATGCACATTAATGTTTATGGTAAATGGGGAAAAATAACCAAGGAATGGGACATTGGAATGGCTGCAGGGGGGAGGCTCCATTTGACCATGATTTTGTGAGGGGGGGGTAGCAAACTCAGACAGCCCTGGTTGAACTATACCTCTCAGTTGTCCATATCTTTGCAGAATGAATAGATATTTGCTTCTTATTTTTGGTTTGTTCCTCATAAAATTTGTGGTTTTCTAGCAAATCATTTAGGAATTGAGTCACTAAATGACAGACATTGAGTTTCAGACGTCATAACCTTCAGAAAAATGCATGCTAATGCAAGACTGTCTTAAGTTTATACAAGAGCAATTTTTAGTAGTGTTTGTATGTTCCCCCCAATATATTTGGGGCTTGTCCAGATTTCCTGCATTAAGAGGTTGAGAGGTACGTGCAAATCACTTTGTAGATTAGGAATATCCAAACCTCTCATTTGTCCTCAATTTTGGCTCAAAATGTTGCTCTCCCCTAATAATCCCTCCTCCAAAATGGCAATTTTGGAAGAAAATGTGGAGAGTTTACAATTATATATAACTGTAGTGATCAGAGTTATAGATTACTTTTATTTCAGAATTGCATGTAGATGCTCTTATTTTGTTAGCTGCTCAAGTTAACAATGTTAATATTAAAAAGGTGTCCCTTTTCTGACAGGTATTTTTGCATCACATTTTGGTCTATTTTTCATAAAATTGTGGTTTTCTGGCAAATTAGTGGCAAGTCATTAAAGATTGAAGTTAGAAAATAATGGCAGACATTTGAGTTTCAGATTTTATACCCTTCAGAAAATTTGTACTAATGCAAGATCTACTACTGTTCTATTATCTAAGTTAATAAGAGCAATATTTAAAAATTGGCCTTATTTTTGGGCCTGTGTCCCACTTCTAGTTCTATGTATGGCTTTGTCCAGATTTCTAGCTCTGAAGTTGAGGTATGATTGTCAGAGCCATCACTGTCAGCCAGAGACATTTCAAATTATGACATACTTATTGCACCCCACCCCCCATTGTAGTGGCTCTGGATGTGTCCAAGGAAGGCAAGGAGCAGTTATGCAGTGTAAGTGTGCAGAGTATTCCCCCATCCAAGGTAGATCACAAATACGACCGTGGCTTTTCATCTGTCCTTGATTTTGCAGAATGTTCTGGTTTTCTATCAGATTTTTATACTGTTGATTTATGCTTCTTATTATTCAGGAACTGCATGCTGTCACAGTGCCCTGTTGCGCTGTTTAAGTAGCAATGGTTTAATGAACATCAGGTAAGCTTGTCGGAGATTGTAAGATGCAAGTAAGCTTTAGTAAGCATATTGTTAAAGAATTACCAGCATTGAAAGCCTTTTCATTGTTGCCATGCAGAGAATATTTACATAACTAGATAATGTATAAGCCTTGGGTATTGAAATGCATATGACAGTATTTGTAATAAAAGGACAGGATTACAGTATTTTCAGAAGCTCATTACGTTTTATTGGAGACCAGTGTCTTATTGCAGTGTCTGTGTGTTAGTACACTTTTGTAGTTGGGTGGCTTTAATGGTATATGGTAAATAAGCATTGCTACCTTACTTAAAAGCCAAGTCCTGCAACAACTAGGTAAGCTCCACACTGAAGTCAAAACACAATAGCTCTGGTGGGTAAATGTACTCTGTAGTAATCAAAAAAGTCAAATGTTTGAAATAGCTACAGCTTATGTGCAAACACAATAGGTAGTGATGAAACAATGCTCTGCTAAAAATGCTTTAATGCTCCACATTGCTGAGCTGCAGATCAGTTATTATCACTGGCTACCAGGATTTCACCTACTTCAGATCAAGCACGGTGCCATTCAGTGCAACCTTCCCAGAACTAATTCAAGTCTGACCAGAATTATTTTGTGTGTGTATGTATAAGAGGGAGGTAGCATACCCCTCAGCTGTCCAGGTTTTTGCAGAATGTCCAGATTTTTGCCCCATATTCCTCCTAAAAAGGATTGAAGTTGCTAAATAATGAGACATTTCAGTTTTAGATGTCATATCATTTAGAAAAATGCATACTAACACAAATCCTGTTACTCTTGCAATTTTCTAAGTTTATGAGAGCCATATTTATAATCTGTCCCTATTTATTTTAGGCTTTGTCCAGATTTCTTGCACTAAGGTTGAGGCCTTGAGGGTTGTGGTATGTTTGTGAGAGAGAAAGCGAAATGCCCAAGTTAGAGTTAGCAGGTGGAATTAAGTGCATTTTCAAGGAACTGAGTTTTAAGGGAAGCTAAGTTTTCTGCTGCTCATGCAAAGTCTATTTATAATGTGCAACTGTTTTGTTTAGCAAATGGTATCTCTATTGTGGTATAAAGTTTTAAAGCTATGTTAGTAGCACCACAAGTAGAATACTTGCATCTTAATGGAGAGGCTTGAGGTTCTATTCCTACAGCATGTACATCTGTATGCTGCAGTCCTGAGGATGTCCTCCTTTGGATGATATGCCTAATAACTATGAACCTGTTTCTCAGCTTGCCATCCATTTTCTATTGCAATATACCAGCTTACCATTTTTTAATTTAACATAGGCAATTTATTCTTTGACAGAAGCAGGCACTGAATTTGTAGATGAAACACTGAAATATACATTTTTCTAGCAACATCTTCATTAGTTTCAGATATCTGTAATGTGGAATTATTCAGATTACTTTTACTTCGGCAGAGACACTCAAGTGTTGCTGTATAATACAAGGGATATAATTCAATTATATATTATAATTAATACAATCAGGTAAATCAAATCTTTTGCATGGCCCTAACAGTGTGCAAGGAGCCTATTGCTTGAAAACAGTTCAAAGGTAAAAAACCTGCCACTGCCAGATGCATTTTCTTTGAATGTGGGTTTCAATGCTGTTTCATTGAATGTGAGTTTCAAAAGTAGAGAAGCTTTAATGCTAAGTCTGTTTTCATTGTAAGACTATTGCTTTGTTTAGGTTTAGTAAATGTCTCAGTGTTTGGGCTATAATGTTTGAAATAAAAGTTATAAATTAAATCCAACTGCCTGTAATCATTGTAGAACTAAAGCATAAAACAGTATGCACACAGAGATTTGAACAGTGTCTATGGCAAATGGGGAGAAATAGCCAAGTAATGGGACACTGGAATGGCTGTGTGGGCGGGGCTTGGGGGTGGATGTGGGCGGGGCTATGTTGGCAGGGGGCGGGGAGAACTATGTGGGTGGGGCTCTGCGTTTGCACCCCCCTGCAAAAAATCCTGCGGGCTCCCTTGGCTGTAGGATCACCAACATACATTTAAATTGCTACCAGCTTAGGCAGAGGTGACCACTGTTTAAAATGTCATCTAAAGGGCAGCCCCTCAGGTATGCAGCACCCAGTTTATTGTTACAGTGAAGTGTGAGTATTTAAATATGAATACAAGTGCCTGGTGCAAGGATAAAACCTACAGTTTATTGATGTTTCTGGCATCAAGGGCAAGCACACAAACTGTTGAGTTATTTGGTAGCATTACACAGAGGAAGATCTTGCTTGTTGTGCTGTTTCTTTGCTTTTACTTTTGTTCACTGCAGATGTCTGACGAGACCTTTGTATTACATTACTGGAGGAAGTTGTAAGTCAGACAAGAGTACAGAAGTTTTGTTAGATGCAAAATGCTATCCAGCATGACTAAATTACTGTGTTGCTGTCAGTTTTACTTGTGTAAGAATGCACTAGTTGTGACATTTCATTAATTGACAGGGAAGTATTCATATCAGCTATCCAATATAGAGAAAACTAAGATACATTTTGTATGCTAGCAATGTTCTCCCCAGTCTGTTTTAACTATGCATAGGAACAGCTATAATATTGAAATAATATAGGTTTAGAACATGCTGGCATATAACTCCCACGACTGTTTTGTAATATTTATGAATTCCTGAAATTGAAGAAAACCAAAAATTTTATTTTACTACTCTATTGGAATACAGCTCTACTGTAACCTGATACGCAACAATTCACATCAGCATAATTGCTACCATTTAATGCAGATGCTTTTTCATTTTTATTCTCACATTGATATTTTTATTAGAGATAAGAAATATTGGCTTGCAGCATACATAGCCTACTTTATATGCAATCTGATCCCAGGTGTAAGCCTACTCTATAGATAAGCCTTACTCTGGAGTAAGTCATTTGCACTAAGAACAAATCTTTTAGAATTGAACCCCCAAATCTGCTTGTTTTTATCCCCCTTATGCTTCTTCACACTCAAAGCACAGATTGTTTAATCATAGATTATCTCCCTTTCATCAGCATAGCTGTAGCCCTGGCAAACTCTTTAGAATGGTGTATATCAATCAAATTGTACCAATGAACTCTTATCATGACTAGGAAGTAAGTTACAGTAAGGGTCTGTGGAAAATTTCTGCCTGAAATTAGAAAGTAAAATTACTGGGAGGCTTTTTTACTGTCAACAAAGAAACATTTGCAATTGAATTTAACAGCACAAACTATGTTTAATAATACATGTATGTATGTATGTATGTATGCAAGGAGAGGGCCAAAGTTTCCTTGTCCTCTAGGATCTGCACCAGGAACTGCAAACAGTTAAATACTAAAATCAGCTCTCTTGTTTTATATTAACATGCTCCTACAAACAGGGATGTCTATGAGAAAAGGCTTGCCCATATTCCCAGGTTGCAAGCCCACTGAATCACAGAGACCACCATGACATAAACCAAGCCCCTAATAACTGAAAGAAACCTGAAGGAAGCACAGGGGCAAGGACAGTTTGAAAAATAACACACGGACTGCACCATACCCTTTCAAAGTGATGGTGGGAAGAAATTTGGCATCTACGTCCTAGCTAATCATGCCACTGCATCATAACATATGAAATAAACAGAGCAGCTACCTCCATGGATTAAACCTTCTATCCCAAATGACACACACTATTCTAATGCAGATCAGCACATTTTTTCATACTGAAGCATATGCAACAAGAGTATTTATTTATTTATTTATTTTGCATATATTTTTTTTTTTACAGGGAAAGTCTGACTGGGACGAAGACCCATTTTCACCGGAGGCTTGGGGAGAAAAGTTCCACATATAACAATACATAAAATATATAATTTGTAGTTACAGCTGACATTTATATAATGTAATCAAGTTATTTGTTCTTTTTTTTTTTTACAATGTAAATCGAGAGGAATACAGTTTTACAATGTAATCAGTGTAGCAGACAAACATAGTTACCGAGATGCAGTGTGTACAGGTGTTTAAAATAGTAATACATGTAAGGTTTACATAAGTTTGAAATGAAATTTTGGAGAGAGTCAGAAATAGCCGCTTAGCCTGGGCTAGTACATGTACAAAGCCAAGAGTCAGTAAGGAAGCTTTTAAGAGCATTTGTAAACTGGTTGGCATTGATAATGGTTCTAATGGTATGAGAAAGCAAATTCCATGGTTTTGTAATTGGTGGGAGTATAGGGAATTACTAGCAGTGCTAGTGGATTCAGTCACCTGTAGTAGTGATTTATTTGTCGAGCATAGGCTACTGTTGGTAAAATAGGGTTGCAGAATGCTTAGTAGAGCTGTTTTTTTCTTTTTTTTGTCTTGATATAGTAGTTTGTGTGCCATGGTTAGTTGATTGTAGGATATACGTTGTGGTAGTTCTAACCAGGATATTTTTTTAAGGTATGGCAGTGGTGGGTCAGATGTGAACAGTCAATGGCAAATTTAGCTATTTTGTTATAGCAAGTTTCTTTAAGTCTGTCTTTTTTAAAGTTGATGAGAATTGGGAAGGCATACAGGAGTGTTGACAGGAGGTGGGTTCTAACAATAGCTACCCTAGAAGTATCTGTTAGATATTTTTTGTTTCTATACAGATCACCCATTTGTATGAACCTTCTAAATTGTCTGTGATATGTGTAGGTCATTGTCAGTTATGACACCTAGTAATTTTGCTTGCGGTTTAGGAGTGATTTTTGTATTATTGCTAGCAGTAAAGAAGAAGGTGGTTGAGTGGGGGGGGGGGGGGTGAGGGTCTAGTGGGTTGGAAGATCATGAGTTTTTTTTTTTTTTAGGGTTATGTATGAGCTGTGAGTTTGATAGCCATAATTCAGTTTCAGAAAAGGACTTCTGGGTTATGTCTTGGATGTGTTATAGGGTAGATGTGGCGCATATAAGTATTGTGTCATCTGCATATTGGATAATCAAAGCTAGTGGCGTAGCAGTATTTAGGTCATTTGTAAAAATGCTGAAGAGTAGTGGTCCTAGAATTGAACCTTGTGACTCCTAATGTGATGGGGAGAAGGGGGAGTGGTCATGTTGCCAGTTTACTGCTTGTTTGTGGCCCTCTAGATAATTTTAGAACCATAGAAGTGCGGAGGGTTTAAGGTTCAATTTGGAAAGAACAGTTAATAATTTGTGGTGGGAGACCATATTGAAGGCCTTGGGCATATCTCGGAAGAATACAGAAACTATTTTGCCTTCATTTCTGAGTTGGTTGACAGTATTGGTGAAGCTGAGACGTACAGTTGTGGTACTGTGATAGGGCATGAAACCATGTTGGGAGTTAGCTAGTAGGTTACTGCTGGTAAGGTATTGAAAAAGTTGTGAGTGGATACATCTTTAGACGAGTTTAGAGAGTGGGGAAAGAATGGAGATTGGTCTATAATTTGTGAGCTTAGTTGAATTGCCACCTTTGTGTAGGGGGATTATTAGTACTATCTTCTAAAAAAAAAACAACTTAAAAACAGAGCAAATCCTGAATTATAACCATCAAATACCTTAACAGAAAATTACAGTAAACTATTTTAAGGCAGCTCTGTGGAAGACTTATGAAAGTGCCACAGAATATGTTTAACCATAAAGCAACCATGGTTAGCATTTTTAAAGTTTTACTGGTAAAGGTTCATAATCAAATATCAATTATAATAAAATGTTATCCTTGATCACAGTGGAGGAATGATCATTTGAGGCACAAATCAGACTAAGAGTGGAAACATCTAAGCTCTCTTGTGTTAACATTTGGACTGTAAATGGTTAAATGAATAATTGTGATAGGGACTTGGAGTGGATTCACCCAAACTCTGCCTCCCAGAGATGCTCACCTCCAGCCCACTGGAAGACACTTCTCAAGAGGCAGATCTGGCTGGTAATATACAATTGTATGACTATAACATTAACACATAGTAGCACTCATCTGCCTGTAATGATAATAATATCACTACAATAAAAAAGATGTTATTTAAACGTACTATGCTCATGATTTATTCTTCCTCAGATTTATTCTTCAAAGAGAACTTTGCCAAAAGCTAATAACCATATGTGATGACAGGAGGTAATGCCAGCAAAGCTACCTGGAATTCAGTAAATAATTACATGTCATGTGTGAATATAAAACTGATTTATACAAGATGCTTATGCTAGAAATGTATTGGAACTGTATGTCATGTGTATATCAAACTGATTTACACAGATGTTTATGTTGAAAAGGTATTTGTAAAGTGCTTGCATTTGAAATGTATCCACAGTGTGCCCTACTGGAGAAACAGAAATGTACACGCACTACTGTAACTGAATAAATGTATATGTTTTAATAGAGGAAACTGGAAGTTTAACCTCAGTCCAGCAAACTTTAAAATATATTTGAAATTAAATCACTTTACAGGCTAGGCCATAAAGATGCTATCTCACAGGTTGCAATGCAGCCAGAGACACAAAGTTTGTACTAGGAAGCTTTCTGTATTGTCTTTGGGGTGAACTAATTACTACTCTGGAAGCATGAAGGTATGAAATTGTTTTATGACTTCCAGCACCTGCCACAGATCTGAGCAAAAGCTCGTGTGTGTGTATTTTTACAGGTAGGTGCTAAATCCTGCCAGCTTCCAGCAGTGGGGGTTTGCATGAGAACTAGAAGTTAGATGACCAGAAGTAATGTCATTCTGCAAGCTATCCCAGAAGTAATTTTTAGATATTATTTTGATAAGTCTCTTAGTGAGACTGAACATTCTGTATTCTGTCTTGTGCCTGATAACAAGAAGGACCACTCAACACATCATCTGTCTTGCTCTATTATATAAGTAGAGAATAATACTTCTTTTAGATTCAGTCAGGAATATAACAAAGTTTAGTTTAGATATTGTTTTTCTTCATTTATCTGAGCCTGTCTTTCAATGTTATTTTAAATAGTTCATGTGATTTTAAACTCTGAGGTCATTATGAATATATACTTAGTATTTTCTTGTTCTTTTATTATTTTTTATTAAATATATTTAAAATCTTTAATTGTGGCTGATCTTTGTAGAGATATTTAAGTTTTGAGAGTACTTGCATATTTATTTGTTGACACTGTGTGGGCCACTCCTAATAGCCTTGCTCTTGGTCAAACTATCATTTGTATTAATATTAATTTCAATCAGTATATTGAGCACCATTGGAAGAGCCTTAAGTTAGCTGGCAGGAGTGTTTAGTGACAGTCATAACTACCTTATAGATTGGGAAGAAAGGATCATAGCTAGTAAACCTCTGCCAGCCTTTCCCAGTGTGTGTGTGTGTGTGTGTGTGTGTGTGTGTGTGTGTGTGTGTGTGTGTGTGTGTGTGTGTGTGTATATGTGTGTGTGTACATCAAATCTCAAAGAGTGTGTGTGTCAGCTACTTGGGCAGGGCCACAAATCACTGGTTGGATACCGAGGGTGCAGGATGTCTTGGTTTGGACACACAGATGAGATCTCAACCCTACAGCAGTGCTAGTGGGGAGTCTTACTGAGGATCTAGAGAAAGAGGGAGCAACTAGCCCAGGACTGACTGTGTTCCCTGTGTACTCTTAAGGGAAATTGTGCTTGATTATGCCTGATGCAGAGAGCTGCATCTGGAGATACTGAGTGTACCTGTTATCCTCCGAGTGAAAGTTCCCCACTGGTGCCAGTAGTGAGGATTGAGGCTCCTTGATTACTGGCCCAAAGGTGGTGGGGCATCACACCATACTATGGATTTTAAAGCTTTACAGATTGCAGCAGGCCAGAATCCACATCACCAGCCCTAGATGCTGAGCAGATATTTCTGTTTTTGGCTTGGTTATCCACCCTCTAGCAACATGGAAGGTGAGTATGGGCCAGCCAGGAACATCACAACTGGGAAGCACCTTAGATAGATTTTTGATGTATATGGAGAGTCTGATAATCACAGAAACAATAACTAATTACTTTTGTTTACTATTGGTTAAGCTTTAATGCTTAAAGCCCAGACAAAGAACTTTACTGAGAGTAATAGCAGAAACCATTTTAATAAAACATGATATGCTCCTGTTTACAGTTATGCTTAGGGGTTTAGAAGTAGTCTCCATGTGGGGGTCTGTAAGAGATAGCTACTGACTAAGTAGTGCTTAGTATTTCTTTTACATCTTATAAGATTATCACAATACACACACAGTTTAATGCATGTAACCATGAATTTATAAGAAAATGTGCAACTTATGATAGGTGTAAAACTTTCTTGTGGCTAAGAAATATTTCTACAAGCAGCAGCTGTCTCAAAAGGTAAATGTGTTGGAAATGGTATTATTTGTTACTCGTATTTTTGAAGTACCTCAAGATACCCTTGAAAAACTGCTGCTATACTGTTTATGCTGCTATTTCAAGGTACAGCAATGTTGTCATTGTGTTGAGGAGCGTCCCTTAGAGTGAGGGTCTACTGCCATTGTAATTTAAATAGGAGTATTAATTGGGTTGCAGGCTAACTTCTGCTTCATTTATGAGTGCTACAATATCAAAACAGGAAAAAATTGGATAACTGAAATTACTTAAAAACAATAAAATCTGATAAAAACACAAGCTTTTATTAACCAAAAAAGATAATCAGTAAACGCTTTTGTCTCCATATACCAAGACTTCATTAGACTGATTAAAATAAACTGCCATCCTTCTTCATATACATAATTATATCACATGGCCAATTAAATGAGTTAATTCTTGACTCTTTTCTTTTTTAAAAAGGTAACAAAATCCTCCTTGTTGTTCAAACCAGGAGGACAACAAGCATTTAACTTTACCTGCCAAGTATATTCTAACTATGCTAACTCATCCTCTGCATTAAACATGTATTGAAAATCTTGTAGCTCTTCTAAAACTAAAAACTTAAAATCAACCTGGCATTTGTTTAATTTATTATATTATATATTATTTTTATATAATATATATATTTATTTATATATATATTTATTATAGTGCTTAGCTAAGGCATTTTTTCATCTCCTTTCTGGACAGCATACTTATGCTCATAAATATGCTTGCACAATTCCCTAGTAGTTCTCCCAACATGAAATGACATACAAGTTTTACAAAAAATTAAATAAACTACAAACTTGGACTTACATATAAAACACCCCTTCATTTTAATATGATATTCACAAATTCTTATTTCTCCAGATTCAATATACAAATAGTCACAAAAATTACAGCTGTGACACTTGACCATACCAGGTTTTACACATTTGCTCCTTGGCTTATTCAACTTAGATTGAAAATAGCTCTTAAAAATTTTTCCCTTTTTGTGCACAAATACTGGACGATCTCCCACTACTCTTTTTGTTTCAGAACAACTACTAAGTATTGTCCAGTTATTACTAATAATGCTTTTAGTAGCCCGGGCATCAACACTGTTGCCAATCAACATAGAAGTAGTATAATCTAATTTGTTGTGTTGCTTAACTACCATATTTCCTTGTTTCTTAAGATCAGTAACTTCCTTCAATTTATCTCTTAACAGAGCCTTAGGATAGCCTCTATTTAAAATTTATTACATAAGCTCATACTCTCATCCACAAAATCCTGATCCCTGGTGGTAAGGTTGCGTACTCTTATTAATTGCCCCATAACAATGTTTATTTTTATTTATTTATTTATTTTTTGGATGCATACTTTTGTAATGTAAGTAGGAATTATTTTGTATATCTTTCTTATGTATTTTAGTTAATAATTTGTTATTCACTTTAAAAACAATTACATCCAAAAATTTAACATTACTAAAACTATACTCATGTAAAACTTAAGTAGGAGCTTATATTGTCGACATATTTAAAAAAATGTTGATTAATTCAACTTCACCTCTCCAAATTAAAAAAAATAAAATAATAAAAAAAAAATCATCAATAAAATATTTGAACAATATGTTGCTGGAAAAAACACTTTCAAAAATATTTAACTTCTCTCAACCATTCATAAAAATATTCACATAGCTGGGAGACATTGCTGCTCCCATAGCTACACCATTAACCTGACAATACATTTTCTCATTGAATTTAAAATAATTATAACCTAATATAACATCAAGAATTTCAATGAGCAAGCTTATAGTATTGTTAGAAAACATTGTAGAACTAATTAATTCTAATCCAGCCATTTCCATACCATCCTGATTCAGAATCACTGTATATAATGACTTGATATCCATAGTCACCAATAAATCAGTTTCTTGAATATGAACATTTTCTAATTTATTTAAGAAATGAAAAGTGTCATTTATATACAAATTGCTCAATCCTACCACCTTCTGAAAATGTTTATCTAAAAATATTGCCTTAGTTTCTGTCTTATTACTGTTTTCGGAAACAATCATTCTTAGTGGGGGGATGTCTAAGTCCTTGTGTATTTTGGGTAGACCAAAGATACGGCTTAACTGAAGACTATCAACCCTTATGAATTTCCTAATATTTTCCATTATTCTCCCACTATAATACCATTCTTCTATTAAAGAATCTATAAGAGAGTAAGCCATCTGAATAACTTTTATTTTTGTAAAAGTTCCTATCAGACATTTCAAGCATCTTTTTATCACAATCACATCTATCCATTACTACTAATGCATTTCCTTTATCAGCTTTAGTAGCTAAAAACTGGTCATTGTTAAGCAAACTATAAAACATTTCTGTTTCTTTAATTGATAAGTTATAATACTTATATAAAGTTTTTTTTTTCATTTATGAGTGGTCTGTCTGTTGCTACAATTCATGCATACCTGTAGCCTAAGTAGTTTTAACATAATGCCTGGTGAAATAGCTACAGTTTGAAGGCTTTTGCTACGTGCAAATTATAAGAAAGGCTTTTGCAGTATTGCCTTGTGTTATGTTGTGTTGATGTGTGAGAGGAGAAATTTATGAAGTATATATTACTGAGAGGGACACCTAACATATTCTTTGTGTCAGTATGGTGAGAGTTTTGTGCATGTCACTGGCAGTGTTCCCATGTGGATTGTGTTAGGTGGTAGGGTAGAGTGAAGGAACAGATAACACAGTGAAAACTGTAGTATAGACTGTTAAACTTTCTGCATTAGCCATGCAGGCTATCAGTTTGTGCAGGTGTCCCCATACATCCAACCCCCTCCAAACCTATGTGGTTCTTGTCACCCTGCCCCCTAGAATTTGTAGCTGTGAAGAGTAATGTGATGTATGTAGTAACATTTATCACAGACATATTTCCTTTCAATTTCAGGTGGTCATAAGGCACAAGGTATGAAGCAGAAGTGCAAGTTCTCCCATGTAGAGAATAAGATCATGCTAGAGACCCTCTGTCTCCATGGTTTGTAGATAATCAGTCATGAATGCTGACCAGGTCTTCTGCAATTGTTCCTGCTGGGACATGATTGCTGACATAAATGCTTTTGGTAGTCAAAACAGAAACAGTGATAAAGTCAGATGATGGGCCACTGATGTGATCAGTGCCACCAAAATTAGGGCAGCCCACCTGATACAGGAGCAGAAAGCCACAAGAGGTGGTCTGCTGATTATACCACAACTGAGAGAGACATAAGTGCTCCTAGTATCTCTGCATGGGGATCTGGATAGTTCTGTCATCCACAGTGGAATGATAGACACTGGTGCAAATATAAGCAGGGCACCTTACATAACTCGGTGATGACCTTGGTAGGTATGTCTTAACCTAGATGACTATCTGCCATAGTAACTTAGTGCATAGACTAAAATAAAGTATACCCATGATGACTTCATTTTACAGAAATATCAGGGGTTTTAGTTCATAGGCAATCTACCCAAGGTTATTTTTCTGTAGCATTATATTACATAGCAGTAGTTTAATCACATGGCTGTAGCTACTGGTAGAGGTTTCTCATACTGTGTTATAAAGATATTCCACTATAGATATAGAGGTGCCTAATGTTGAGGATCTATTTGCCACTAATGATAATCGCATCTAAATCCTGGCTCGGTTAGTGGTCATGGTGTCAGTGGGAGACTCAGGTAATGTGATGGCCACATCCCCACTTCATTCCACAGACACAGCTTCTGTGCCTGTACAACTCACTCTGCAAGCCCAAGATGACACTCATGGACAGGAAGATGTAGACACATCTGATCAGGGAGAGATGTCATCACCTGGGTACAATCCACAAAAGCTGCTGCAATCTCCATAGAGCAACAAGATGACATCAGAGGATGGCATACCCATGGCAAAGCATGCCATGGCTACTGTCCATCCCCTGAGCTAAATGTGCCCATGGCTGCTACACAGCATTTGTGGAGAGCCATAATACAAGAACAGGGAGATACTAACACAGGCATTGCAGTGCTGGTTGAGGTTGTATGACCTAAGGGGGTGTTTGGGCCATATGTGCAACATCATGGACATATGGTGTAGGGAGTTTGCCATATGTAGACACATCTGTGTAGAGACACACCGTGGCCAGTACACTTCCTATGGTGGGTCCACATCATTCTCTGATGGGAAAGACCACTATGGAAGGGAGACGGCATGGTCAAGAACACAAAGTACCACCCTTTTTACTCTGTCATCCAGTGTTGAGGGCACTACAGTACAATGTGTATGTACACGCTGAAAGGATGTTCATACTGAGATTGCTGGAAGCATGAGTCACTGTTTGCAGCCAAAGAACACTTGTCTTTTTAGCATGGTGTACATTGTTCTCATGACCTTCCTGGCAGAAAGCACCGTATGGACTGGGATATGCACTATCAGTGCACGCATCTCCTGTATTTGCCCTTCTCCTGTCCACCAGATATGAGAATAGTGGTGCATATGCACACACACACACACACACACACACACACACACACACACACACACACACACACACACACACACACACAATGCCTATTGTTAACACTTGCCTCTGTGGACCTCCCTACCTATGCATATGATGATAAGTCTGTCACACACACACACACACACACACACACACACACACACACACACACACACACACACACACACACACACACAATGCCTATTGTTAACACTTGCCTCTGTGGACCTCCCTACCTATGCATATGATGATAAGTCTGTCACACACACACACACACACACACACACACACACACACACACACACACACACACACACACAAAATGCCTATTGTTAACACTTGCCTCTGTGGACCTCCCTACCTATGCATATGATGATAAGTCTGTCACACACATGCACACGCGCGCGTGCACACACACACACACACACACACACACACACACACACACACACACACACACACACACACACACACACACACAATGTCTATTGTTAACACTTGCCCCTGTGTCCCTCCCCACCTATGCATATAATGATAACTCTGTCTTGCCCTCAGTACTTTGTTACTCGAGTAGCAGCCTATGTCTAATGCAGAGTGAAGCCACTCTCTGCATGCTATAGCACAGCCCTGGTGTAGGTTTTCATGCATCATTTTTAATGTTCTGTATAATTATTTAATCTCTCCTGTGGTCATGAACCAGATGCTACCTCTTAGCCAATGCTACAGCATATTGTGCATGCCTATATCTGGCAGAGTCCTCCTTTGCAGTCAGCTTCTCCATGGACTCATTATTTGCCATATTCTCTGCTGCTGACTCTGGTACTTCCTCCTCCAGAATACCTCTGCTGTGCTGCAGCTGTTTGAATGGAATGTTATTGTGTAACTTTGCAGAGACTGCACATACTTTACTATGTGTTACAGGATCATACTACAGTAAGCCCCTGCATGTTGTAAGATCATACTACAGTGCACTGCATGTTGCAGAATCATCTACAGTGCACATTTGCATATTGCAGGATCATACTACAGTGTACGTCTGCATGTTGCAGGATCTTACTACAGTACACATCTACATGTTACAGGATCATACTACATACCCCAGGGATTACTTCAGTGTCACTGCTTGACAGAGGCACAACAAAATAATAGACATAGTTTTATTCAAACTAAAGGGGTGGCAAAAGCCAAATAACTATGGGCTAGGCTTATAAATGCCCTTGGGCAGATATCCTAGTATGAACCTATGAACCTATGAACCTATGCATGTTGCAGGGTCATACTACAATGCACCTCTGGATGTTATAGGATAATACTACAGTGCACCGCTGCATGTTACAGGATCATACTACAGTGCACTTCTGCATGTTTCAGGATCATACAACAGTGCACCCCCGCATGTTACGGGATCATACTGCAGTGCACCCCTGCATGTCACAGGATCATACTACAGTGCATGCCCAGCTACATCCAGATAACAGAAGCAGGCCTTAAGCAGGCAAACCACATCTTCTACATTGAGCTGGGTCTGTGACATGGCAGTGTTGCTGTCATTCTTTGCCATGGTTTTTAATATCTGTCATTAACCATGGCCCCAAGTCTTGTCTGTCACCACCAATAAGATGTAACCCCACAGGAACTACTGACTGGTATAAGCCACATGTGCCATTTGTGGGAGTTGTAGGCACTACCTAGATGGCCTGCGGGCACAATATATATTATAATGTGTGCAATACAGACCACCTGGCAGTTAATAGGGCAGAACTTCCTACGGTTAATATACCTTTGTTTCTGCTCTCCAGCTTGGTTTTTATTGAAATGTATGTGTACAGACTATGGCCCCAGTAAATAAGAGAAATATTTTCTATGTCATAAATAGCCTTTATGATGTTGGCTCTGTCCTCAGTGGTACCTGGAAAACATATATTCTCCCCAGTATACTATAGGATGGCATTGTGGAACTGGTGAAGTGTGCTTGAGACAGACGCCTTGGATACACTCACCATGTCCCCCTTTGTTCTCTGAAACATCCCTGTAGCTTGTATTCTCAAAGCCACACATACACTGGTGTCCGCAGGAATAGGTTCACACATTCCCTGGGCCTGCATATGAGAGTAACACATATTGACTGTCTCTTGCAGAGTACCTCTGTCCACATGGTAGTGGTCCACAAT